>NC_051283.1:9281128-9581897 GCF_015220745.1 Sebastes umbrosus
CATTTCCCTCACAAATTAGTGGTATTTTATTTGTAGTTTATAAGGGACATGTAATGTTTTATACTTCTGGTGAATATAACCCCCTAAATCTTATTTCCATATATGTATTTTGTATATACAGTTCCCTTTGTTAACACCTTATTTTGAAAACCGGACATAGTCTCACGTGTATAGGTCTGCTAACTTCGCCATGTCCGTCGCTAGCTTTCCCCGTCAGCTCCGTTATCTTTATACATCCATGGTCAGCTCCATCAGGGCCGTTTGACTGTATTTAACATAAATGTCTGTATATGGATGCTCTACAGTTGTAGCGTTGGCCGATTTGACCACGGAGATCCGAGTGACGGCTGGCTTGACCGCACGTTACGATAACGGTTCCTGTCCATGACAGAGTTAGCATGCAGCTTTAGCCGTGATGTCTAGCTCTGCTTTTCCTGCAATGTGTGAAACCCAAAGTGTTTCCATACTTTACTGTATGTGTAGTGTTTACCACTTGGGATTTAAAATGTGAGAGTTCAAGTCGTATCCTAGCGTACCCTCCGCTGTTTTGTACTTCCTTGTTGCGGTCTGCTGCGGTTTGTTTTGGTTGACGGATACGGAACGGATATGACGTCACGTTACTCAAACTACAGCAATAAAAGCGGTAACTTCCTTTTACCTCTGCATAGACTCAAATGAAGCAAACATATAGATTCTGGCATTAAAAAATCATTTTCAAAATCGTAAATAAAAAACGCGATACGTGGGTGAATCGATTTTTTTCCCCCCACCCCTAGCTTGCAAGAGATGGTCTCGGGCCGGTTGTTTTGCTCCACACCAGAGTACGATTACTGCGTTCACTATGCCCAAACGAACCGCACCAGAGTTTAATTAAAACGGACTAAATGTCAGGAAACCACTGGTGAATTTAAGCGCATTGCTGCTGCTCTACATCGTGTGTTTTGGTGGCAGAAGTTCGGTGGAATGCCTTCCAAAATACTTTAAAAAGTTGAAACATTAGTGTACTAAGAGCTTCTTGGGTACCGAGGAAATATTTGTTTGCCAGGTTCTTGAATAGAGATTGGTTTTGACATTTTCTACACGCAACAGAAGAGGCAATTTATCGAGCTCTCAGCATCTCTTTCTGTTTCTTGCTCTGTCCGTGGTGCTGAAAGCCTCTATTCGCCGTCTGAGAAAATGTCTGTTGAGACGAGCTTTCTTTCTCGGGGGTCCTTGGACTTGTATTTCCATTTAAAAAAAAAAAAAAAGCAGGCGCTCTCTGAAAAAGCCAGCAAGGCGTCTTCTGAATAGAGCCACTCTCAATGGCGTCGAGAGCACTGTGAGGTTTGAACGGAGACAATACCCTTTGCTGTTGCGGTCAAAATTACCCTTCAACATTGAATGTGATGGGCAGTTCAAGTTCAGCGATACAACGGACCTGCTCTGTTAAACACATAGAAGAAGACAGGAGTGAACAGGCCTTTTTTCATTTTCACATGTCCAACTGACAAGATATGAGAGGGAGAATATTAGCTGCATGATTATTTACACATCCTGCAATGTAGAGGATGTTTCAAGTACATACTGTGTTGCTAAATTACAGGCCCCACTGTGTTTAGAAATAGCCCAGGTAGCAATTTGCAGCGTTAATGAGCTCTTATTTAATCGAAGAGCTGTCACGTGTTCGCAGTTTTAAAGAAGAAACAATAGCCCTTTTGTCCTCTCTTTCTACTCGGCATCTTAGCACGCTATCTGTGTAAACAACCCTTGACCTTTGACAGTTGTTCCTCTCAAAAGGCTTTTATAACTCTACCTTGTTGCGTAACATACCTGCAGCTTGGTAATGTGTCTGACTGAGCCGGCGCGGACGTCATAGTATCTAGGTCAATTTCCTTGACAAGGTAATCCTATCTAAACTGTTGTTGGATTATCAGCTAAAATAAACCTGTTCAGATGATGGGTCACTGCCTGTTCAATGTTTAATCCGACGGCTTAATGAAAGTTACCAAACAGATGTTGTAATTAGGACTGGACTAATGGTGGAGGCTATAAAGAGCTGCAGGAATGAGCCCTAAAACCCCGAAATGAGTTAGCATTTCCGGGTTTCCCTCGTCTGGAAGTCAATGGGTTTTTTTTTATGTTTTTTTTTCTTCTAACGTTTCGTTCCAGGCCAGACATAGAGGAAAATATCTGTCTTTAAAAATATCTGTATTTGTGAAGAGGGGGCCTAATATCACGACTACGATTTTGTCGACTGATCGTTTAGTTGATTTCGTTTTGATTGAGTTTCTCCACAAAGAATCACACAAAAGCACCACTTTCTATCTTTTGTTTACCAGAGATGTGCTCATAAATTCCTTAGAAATAAGTCCTTTAACATGAAAAAGCATGAAAAAACGACTAATCAACAAAGGAAATCTTAATCGACTAAGACCATAATGACCGATTAGTCGACTAAGAGGGGTAAATAAAATACAAATAATTCCAAATATATATATATTTACGGTATATATAAACTTCTTTTTGGTATCTGGTCAAATTATTCTGAAGGGTGTGTTTGGAGGACTCATGACGTCAGTATTTAAATATTTAAATCATGGCCGTGATGGTGTTCAACAAGACACAACATTAAATGTGCAACAGCATTTGACATCAATAAATTATTACTGCATTAATTATTAGTATCTCACTGTATGTTTATCTCGTACAGTAAAGCCAGTGATGCTGCGGGGTGGATATAGTGGCTTTCTGGGTGATGTGGTTATAGATTTAAAAAAACACTAACATTATTATATTAAATGACAAAGATGACAGTTTTAAAACTAATTACATTACATACTTGTTTATTGTTACATGCGGAACAAAGAAGAGTCGCAGCGTTTCTTTCAGCTGAGGCGCTTTGTGGTGCTTTCAAATGGTGTCGTGTTTACCGTGTTCGCGAGAAGAGTCCATATGAATGCCCCCCTCTTGCGGTATTCACAACCTCGTAAGTGGAAAGTTTCTGAAAGCTCAGAGTTTACGATTTGTGACGTGTTTGTTGACGTTATCAGAAATGGCAGAAGCCATGGAAGTTCATTTTTTTGGCGCTTGATAAGTGAAATTTTGGTCGTATATTGTATATTTCTTCGTAATTTTATAAGATGTCTGAGGAAAATGTTGATATTCCCAACAACCTCATCTTTTTCCTCATTCATGCCTTTGCATTTCCTGCAATATGTTATCTACTTACTAGCTTGCTAAATCGTTAGCCTCTGTGGCTTCTAGACGCTGACAGTAACGTTAATATTGCCGTTGCTTAGCAGCGGTGTTCTCACATCTTAATCGCTTGAAAGCCAAACATATTGTGTACACTACTTCCCATGTTGTAAACACGAGCTCACGAGTTTCATTTGAAGGCACCATTGGTTGCGTCTGGTTGCTATGATGCGGAATATCAAAATGTCGGCACAAGGAAGAGCACTTGCTCTGGATGAATGGAAGGCTGAAGCACGTAGGGAGAGAGGACGGACCCGCTGGTCTTCAGTATGTGTGTTGATTTTTCCTCCATTGTTGTTGTTGTCCAGCACATGGAGCTACATGTAGGAATTTACCCAAAGTTTAAATTTTTTTCAACTCTCGGCGACCAGAAAAAAAACACTAAACGTGCAGCGCTCAGCGCAGAATAGACGCTCAATATCGATATCGCGGTATTGCAATATTGCGACAACCTTAATTATATGTTGACGTTCACAAATGTATACGGGTACTTCGCAAAAAGTCAAGGCCACGCCCCCTTTTGGGGGATAGAAAACCAAAGATCCCAAAGACTTCAATACAATTTGACGTATGTTTGGATTGTAATTTTGACAAGTTTGTATGCATTCATTACACAAACGTTTGTTTTATACATATGTCTAATAATTATTTTGCAATCTTGTCTGAACCTGAGCGATTGCGATACCTTAATAAATTAAGGTTGATAGCCATCTGCCCCTTCAGTCTTCCTCCGTCACACACTGTGGCCGGATAGTGCTTATCCAGACTTCCATACATGTTTGATTGAATCCCGTCAGGCTGAGTGTTGTCTGTACATAACCAACCTGTTAATAGCCAACTGTTTAATCTATAGGCTGAGATTTAGTTGGAGACGACAGTCTGATGCTGCTATAACGTTAATGTATGACTGTATCACTGCAGCAGCCTCACACTCAAGTTTACGTTAGCTAGCCATGCTAGTCACTGTCACCAGTATCATTTAGTGATTTACCACACTGACAGTGAATATTCACGTATCGTATGAGCCTCAAATCTCAGTGTGAAAGCCTCAGTTAAACCGCTACACAATTGACGTATTGGCGGTCTGATGTATGTGCAGAGTCACAAGCTTAGTGGTCGTCATGTGATTATGTGAAAGTGTTGGAGGAAATATGTTTGAGTACTCGTGATTGTGTTTAAAAAATAGGTCACAACTCGCTACTGTGGCTTACATGAGCTCAATGGCTACGCTACAATAGCGCTTGAGGCTAACAGATGGCCAACCTGTGGCCCTTTTTCTAGGGATCTAGATTGTGTGTGTGTGTGCAAGTGTGTGTACGTGTCTGAGTTTATAGCTGCAAGTGCGCATTAACTCACATGTCATTCCTTTGTTGAAGGAGAGGGATGGGGGGAAATGGGATTTTGCTCCACAGAATGGTATGGTTATTTAAAGCGAGGCAACACAACAAAAGAGGGAGACTGGGAAGAGAAAGTGAGATAGTGAGAGAATGGATTTGAGTCATATGTTTACCTGCCAGTGCTGCTTTTTCTCTAGTGTTGCCATAGCAACAGCGGCTCGCTGTATTTGTGTGTGTGTGCACTGTGTGTGTGTGTGTGTGTGACGAGGGATGTAATTCTGCCTGTCACCAGTGTAGCCTAGAGCTGACTCCCCAGCTGCTGGTTGCCATGAGACCAGACAGACACATCCTCCGCTTCAGTGATAAATCTTTTCTCTTGACGCTCAAATCGCTAAACAGATTAGGTACATTTTGTTTTCTGAGATATGTCAAGATAAATGGCCACCGCTGTGCTCTGTACTACTTAAAATGTGACATATCAGTCATGTACAATGTCACTCAAATTACCAGGCTTTGGGGGGAAAATAGTAGGCAAAGTACATCATTTAGAATATAAGAAATAAGACCCAGAACCCCATGTCATATATGTCAATCTGTTAAAATGCACATCTTAATTATGCAATGTTACACCTGTATGTGTTCCTTGTGCTGTTGTCCCTTTCCCCCTCCAGTAGCTCTGCCCAGGTGGGCTGTATTGCTCAACAAGGTGCACTTGGCTTCCTTAGGAAGTGCTTAAATGCTCCTGTGCCAGCAGCAGCAGCAGAGAGACCTCTGGTGTCTCGCTTCCTATGATTTTGTATTGTCTTATTCCTATGTCTTCGTTAAAAGCAATCCTATGAATTTGAGTGTTTTAAAGGTGTCTTCTGTGGTTGACTTGGGTCAGTGGTGGAGTGTTGTTCACCCAAGGGTGGGGCGTAACATGCAACATTACAACAACAGAGTGCTACAGGAATGAAAACCTGGAAATGACTGAAAAAAAGCGAAATGGTTATTATTTTTTAAAGTATGGATTATTATTTAAGATATGCAAGAAAAGGGCACCAGTATTATCCACAGAGCGTTCCCTCTCTGCTAAACAGCCCCGTCCTGCATTAGAAAAGTACGCAGTTAAAACAACCAGCTGATAGAACAATGGCCAAGCGTCAGGGAGCAGAAAACACTGGACTTGTCCAAAAAAAGAAGCCTGTATGATTGTTGAAATTCAATTTTATTTTTTTTTTAAATCACATTATACAGACAGAGAATTGTATTAAAAGTTCCTAAAAATAACTCATCTGATGGTATCCACAGGAAATAATCTGCTCAAAATACATAAAAATTACTCGTTTTACACAAACTTCCTGCAGTTATTGTGTTCACTATTTGGCTTAATTGTACAGTTTATCAGTTGTTCTGTTCTGTTACTGTTATGCATTGATTAAATATGAAATATCCCTTAAATATGTCACTTAGTCAGGAGCCGTCAGTTTGATAGAAAGAGGGTTGCTAAAGGAAAAAGGTTGGGAACCACCTCGCAGTAGGCAACAGCTAATAATTCATCTAATATCACGCATAAATTAACACTGAAATATAGTCCATTAACGATGTTCCCATTGCATGTTGGCACAGAAAGATATCTACTGAATTTATTGTGAAATATGTTACTTATTAAACACAACACTCTTACTATAATTTACAAGCTTTCGTATGGTAACAAACCAGGCGGTTCTTTGAGTCCTTCCTGGTACAGAACTGCTACGCCAGCCAATGAGTGCAGTGTCTTTCTTGTTGTAGAGCACTGTTTTCAAAAATGTAACATACTCTGTCCCTCTTTTTGTCATAGAGGGGTCCTGAGATGACGGAAGTAGAGCCAGTGTTGGACTTTGCCTCTTCGGGGCGCTCGGGGAGGAGAAATGCCCTGCCTGACATCCTGGGCTCGCCGGCAGGCGTAAACCCTGGAGACCTGCCTCTTAAGCTGGCTGAGCTGTCCCTCAAAGGTAAAGTACGCAAGATGTTCTTTTTCTTTCTTATAATATTGAGCACAAGGGAAATTCAAACTGTAATGAACTTGTAAATTGAATTTGTGGTTCGTGTCCTGATATCGTGCACATTCATCTGTCAATCTCGCTGAGTCATTTAGTCGGTGAAAGATTGCCTGACGTGAATTTTGCGTTGAACTTTAACAGACCATATCTGGTTGTTGGGATAGTCTTTAAAGGGACAGTGTATAGGATTTGGTGGCATCTATCGGTGTGGTTGCAGATTGCAACCAGCTGAGCACCCCTCTGCTGACTCCTCCCTTTCCAAGACTGCAGTAATGTGAGCCGCCGAGTGCAAAATAACGTTGTTCGCCTCGCTCAGAGGCCATCCTTAACACAATAACACTACAGTGGAAACCGCTTCTAGTGATCACGGTTACAGTGATCAACCGCTCATATGGATCAAAAAGCTCGAGACAAAATTATTCCTTAACAAATGCTGTTAAAATAATTCACTTTTAGTAGTCAAGTAGTCCGCTTACAGTGTTCATTTTGGGTTTCTTCATACATGACAACATCTGGAAAAACATTTTAATACTACATTAGACTAACGTTAATTGAATTTGTTTGTTTTTTTTACTTTACTCCCGTGATACTTTGCCTCGTGGCCCGTCTGCTTCCCGGCTGAATACCTGAGGCTGATGCTGCGTGCACATTGATGTCATGACGGGAAAAGGAAAGTAATTTTGCAGATTCTGAACAAAAACGGCAATGCCTCGCCCTTGGTGCAGGAAAAGGCAGAAGAGTTGGCAGCGAGCCAGTAAATAGCGAAGCGGTCCGTTTCATTACTTTGTATACATGTAATAAATATACAGATTTCAATTAGATGGTAATCTGTATTAGAAATGATGCACAACAACAAAAATTTGGTTATAATGATCATCCGCTTACAGTGATCAATTTGACCCGGACAGACATGATCACCATAAGCGGTTTCCACTGTACTTTCAGAGCAACGGAAATCAGACGGCAGCTGGCGGTACCGCAGTTTTGCCCTCTACGGCTCACGTTACCGCAGTTTCACAGTGCGTCGGAGAACTCCGGTGGCCTTCAGATAACGTAAAAACATGTGGTTTGTCCGTTCTGGGCTACTGTAGAAACATGGCAGACTCTGTGAAGAAGACCCGCTCCCTTTGTAGACATCAATGAACATATATTGCCAAGAAGTGAAAGTCAACTGTTTGTTCCATTGCGACATCACCATCCAGCAGCAAAGCTACGCGTCCGCCATTTTGGACTGAAAGAAACTAGCGGACGGCAGTAAAACATTTGCCTTAAAAGTGCCGTACAAAAGTAAAACAAAATTATTTCTATTCTATTGTCATATTCTACCAAAATGGCCTGTGCTGAACAATAAAATATTATAAATAATAAGCGTTTTCAGTCCAAAATGGCGGCAGCGGCTGTTGTCAAATAACACCAGAGTTTCATCTCTTTGCTTCTGTACTCTCTGTAGATATGAAGGGCTCATTCTAAGCTAACGAAAAGACAACGATTCTTAGTTTCAGGTGGAATTACACTAATGAAAACATAGTTTTAATGAATATTATATTCCCTTTCTGCTAATAGATGAAAATGAAATGCTACACACTGGCCCTTTAAGGCCAAGAAAAGACGATGGGAAACACTGGAAATAGCCTCGTCGAGCATGATGACACATCACTTCTAATTCAAATTCAACCCAGGACCGACACTGCTAGCTACCCATGTAGTTGAGCGCACCCTGCTGTGACATTCGGTCCATATATGGCTGCCTGATATAGCAAAGATTTGTGTCTGAAGATTTAGGGTTGAGAATCAGCTCAAGTAAGAAGCATTCAGGCCATCTTTGGGGCAGGATTGCCACTTGGGAATTGGCTATAACTGGCCAGTTCCATGCCAGAATCATCCCAAGTCATTCATCACGACTCTGGCATGAGCGTAGCTACCGGGCGTGCCAAATTTAGACCACCGTTGTGCTGAGTATATTTGACTGCATGGAAAGGAAATGAACATGCTGCTAAATCACATATAATGACACAATTTGTCTTGCATGCTCCAAAAAATGTATTAAGAACTCCTCTCGAAGACTCTTTCTATCCTTACAAGCCTATCTCTATGGCAAGCAGTTTTAACATTTAATAGCTAAGCTTGACTATCCGGAATTAACATTAGAGATATCCACAATTGCATTTTGACTAGTCGTAATTACATTGTGACTAGTCAGAATTCTTATTCAAGATATCTATAACAAAGCATTTAATTTTAAAATATAGCTAACAAACGGGTAGGGTGAATATTACTGTATTTTTTTCATATTGTAATATATATATATATATATATATATAGCAGAAAAAAAATATTGCAATGTCAGTTTTTTCCAACATCGTGCAGCCTCTAATTAATACATTAACAGGAATGTAGCACAGCATGGAGGTGAAAACAGTGCTCTGTTTATTTTAATGTGAAAGTGCAATAAAAATATGTTGTGGCTAAAATCAATGAATAATCCGGGATAAATAATCGTGATCTCAATATTGAGCAAAATAATCTGGATTATCATTTTGGCCATAATCGTGCAGCTCTAACTCAAAAGCAAAAACATGTCAGCACCTAGTGATGTAATAATCATGAAGTCATTGGTACTGATCAACACTAGCTTTGAACAGTCTTTCTCTTTTGCCCTTGTGATTGACCGCAACATGTTTCTTATTGTGTTCTTTTTTATGCGCAGATGGTCCGGGAGGGGCCCAGTCACCCACGGCGGAGGGGGCTCCGGCGCCGGCGGAGAGCTCGGAGGGGAAAGAGGGATCGTAGGGACTCGTTTATTTACCTCCCCCCCCGGAGACCTGCAAAGATAACCTGAGCGACGGGACGAGTTAGAGGGCGACCTGTGGGAGTAAAAGAGTGATTATCTGTGGAGAGTCAGTCTGTTTGTGAAGCAGCTGAGCCACGGAGAGAGAGAGAGAGAGAGAGAGAGTGACGAACCGACTCCCCAAGGGACTGGAGCCGGGGCACTCAGCGGCACTATCTGAAAAGAGTGAGACGTCACTTAGTTATGAACCAGTGAGTGTGTGTGTGTGTGTGTGTGTGTGTGTGTATAAGTGAGTTATACACTCACCGCGGACACTGAGAATCAAAGGAACCATGACAGATTGTATACTGTACACTACTATTTTTATATGACTTATTTAAAAGTAAAGAAAAACTCATAAGTCAAACTGGAATATGTACCATTTCCTGCTGATTTTCTTTTTTGTTTTATAGTGACGTATGTTATTTTGACAACAGTAGGGGGGGGACTTTAAGGGTATAGTGGCTCGAAGCTTTTTAATTCAGCTGGATGCAAAATGTCACATGTGTGACATAAGAAAACAGTAGATTTAAGAAAACTCTTTGTGTTGTCTTCTGCTTTTACACTAAATGTGCTGTACGTTTTCAAATCTGAGGCTGTTGTACAGTGTGTACACATTGTAAATGTACAGTTTTTACCCCTCATCGCAGACTGTTTTGATCCTAGCGACAACGACCAGGGATTTGATCCATTTTTTTTTGTTTTTATGGTGATAACGTGGAAGAATATCTTGAGACATTCCTTTGGAGAATAGTGTCCCACTGCCAGCAATGTACACACTGCTTCATTATAATACTGAGAAAATGTCCTTTTGGTTGCTGCTCAAGGCTGCTTTTGAAAAGTCTCTTCACTTTCCAAACCTCTGAAAATGTGCCTAGTGGCAGTTCACAACCCAAACCGTGTGTTGTGTTCTTTCTCTGTGAAGTACTGTTATCGACTATTCTGGGCTACTGATATTTCCTCAGCTTTAACAGGAGGTATCGTGACACATCTTTACTGCTTGAACTGAGAAAAAAACAAACACTTTTGTAACATTCTGCAGACTTGCAGATCCTATACAATTTTTGTCAGGAAAACTTCTGCAGGGCTTCTCGGGGCGCCTCGCTACGTGCTTCTCGCGGGCGGCATATGCCCGCCGACTGGGCACGGGAGCGAGCATCGAGCGACACCACAACCGCCACAATGTGTTTTTTCGAGTGCCGATAATGGCAGCACCCTCGCCTTCTGCCTCTCCGCACGGAGAAAAAGTCTGTTCACACTCATCAACACATAAGCAGAGCTGTGAATAGGATGCACGACGGAGAAACAGAGTCCACATTTCTCAGCTATCCACTCACTTCTACTGTGTATATATATACTGTATTGTAGTATAATATCCATGTGTGTGTGTGTCATACATGCAGACTTTATTCACATACTGTACCCACAAAGAAATGATGTTCTGTAATTGTCTCTATTTGAAGATGTTTTGCCGGTGACTGTGTCTTTATGTGGATGTGTTTCACTAATGCAACAAGGAAAGCCTGGTGTGCTGCTGCCCAGCCTCTGTTTTTGATGCTGTCCTTCTACTAATTCTGATCAGAAAGTGTTCATGGTCCACACAAGCTGTATGATCAACACCTTTTTTTGGGTGGGGGGTGGGGGTGTCGATGCATCAGAGGTGTATTTTGTAGTGTCCTGATCTCTAAGTGGTGCATATATTTTACTTAGCTGGATTGAATCCCATGTGTTGATTCTATCTGGTGGTGAAAATTGCCATATTAAACCCACAAGCTTTACATATACAACTGTGTGTTGAGTAGTTTCATTTCCATGCAAGGCGACCCTCAGTCCTATAGGGCTTGATCTTTACATTTGAACCCCCTGAGACTGACTTTTACTATCTTTCAGAGGCTGTAGCAGGCTCAGTTTTAAAGCCAGAGTGAAGTTACTGATAGCATATAAAACTATAAAACCTAAGGAATCCATTGGTACTATGTCATGTTAGCTTGTCGCGAAGGAGGTTAAATAACGCTTCAAACTTTACTTTACTTCAATTTTGGCGAGGAAAAACTGGCATGGCCATTTTTTTAAATGGATCCCTTGACCTCTGATTTCAAGATATGTGAATGAAAATTGGTTCTATGGGTACCCACAAGTCTCCCATTTACAGACATGAACACGTTATGTTAATCACATGCAGATTTAGGCAAAAACACATGCAGTACAAATGTGTTGTTTTTGCGTATTCTAAAAATTATGTATTTTAATATTTCTGCATACTGGGGCCCCTAAACTGTCTTGGAATTACATAAATTGGGTATCACTGTAAAGCTGAGACTCTTGTGGATCCAATGAGCCCTGTTATATTCATGTGTGATGATGTTAGTCCCCCATAGTAGCCATTTCATTGCAGTGAAACCATTTAATGAAATTTGACCTCACTGTATAAAATGACCTGTGGTGACCTCTAGGATAATCACGGCCTCATGAAACTTTACAACCAAAACCTAGAGACCTAGAGCATTCAGAGGATGTATGGCTTTCCTAGGTAGATTGACAATAAGGGGGTTTCTGAGCAGTTTCCAGAATAGAAGTGTTCGTTATCCAATCGCCAAAAAATGCAATTCTTGCAGAAATCTCCAAATGTAAAAAGTTTTTCTATAGTGTTCTTCAAGGTCTTGGTGTCTTGCTGTGGTCATTTGGAGGGATTATTGATCATTTTTATCAATTCTTGAGTGGCAAAAAATTATTCAATTTAGCACCAAATCTGTGTAACAAATGGTATCAACCCAAAAAATTGCTGCAGCTACTTATGAGACATAATAGAGCATGGGAATGACCATCATATACTTTTATATGTGTTATATATACTATTATATTATGTTCTAAGCCCTTATACACTTTCACAATTGATTTAATTCATTCATTCATTCATGTTTATTTCTGATTTATGAGTAGAACAACTACAACCCCCATACACTATACATCTCAAATTAATCTTCAGGTTCCCAGCTTTCAGATGATGTACACCACTTCTATGTGACATCTACTGTTGACCTGCTATCTCCCCCTAAAGACCCCCTGTTCCCCCCCCTAAAAAAGACAAAAACAGGTCTATTACTTTTATCTATCTATTATAATGTAATAAGGATAATATTTAAAGTCTAGAAAAATGCCTTTTTAACCCTTTAAGATCACATCCCTGGGCATACTGTGAACATATTCAACAATATGCAAAAAGGTTTGACAAAAAATCTTCGTATTTTTATATCAAAATCAAATCATCTTTTCTTCCTGTAAAACGAAATATGACGTGCGCTTATGTGAGCTAGAACCAACCAATTTCAACCAATAATATCATGACATGCATCCATCCATCGATTAATCTGCAACTTTTAGCTAAAAGTGTGTCGTGTGTGTGTGATGTAGCTCCATATGGTGCTACATTTCTACACTCTTTAGCGGGCCAATCAAATATGAAGGACTTGATTTAAATCCCTCTTGTAACCGTTCACCGTTCAAATATTCCGTTTCACCGGGACCTAAATGATTTTGATATCATTTCAGTATTTTAGCCACACTAGCGGCAGGGCTCTGTGGAGGGCAAGGTCAGTCCACCACTTTGGTCCAGACTGAAATAGCTCAACAGCTACTGAATGGATTGCAATGGAAACTTTGTACAGACATTAATGTTCCCCAGAGGATAAAACCTACTGACATTGTTGATCCCCTGACTTTTCATCCAGGCCACCAGTAGTTTAAAGTTTTGTCATTGACATCATCTTCCGCTGTAATTTGTGTTTAGTGCTGTGAAGCAAATATTAGCATGCTAACACACTATACTAAGATGACCATGGTGAACATCATAGAGAGGTGAAGTCCCGCCCCTTTCAGTGGATCCCACGGTAGTCAACGCCGAGAGAAAAATATTTTTTTGATCCCATTTGAAATGCGGGCTGAATCACACAGATGATGTTTTTCAATTTAAAACATAATTGTCCATGTCAAGAAAGTCGCAGTTTACTCACGTAAGGTAACTTACGCGACTTTAAGGTCTTATATTTCAACAGTTTTACGACAAACTGCGACTTTCTTGACTTGGAAAAGTATGTTAAAAATTGACAAACATCATATGTGTGAGATTCATGGCGCAATTCAAAAAAATATTTGTCTCTCGCCATTGTCTCTAGTTTGTGGTTGTAAAGTTTCATGAGGCTGTCATTATCCTAGAGGTCACAGCAGGTGATTTTATACAGTGAAGTCAAATTTCAAGAAATGGTCTCATATGAAATGGCTACTATGGGGACTAACATCAATACACATGAATACAACAGGGCTCATTGGATCTACAAGAGGCTCTTTCCAGTGATACCCAATTTATGTCATTCTAAGACTGTTTAGGGACCCCAGTATGCAGAAATATTCAAATACACCATTTTAAAATAGGCGAAAATAACACATTTATACTGCATTCAAAAAACTAAATTGTTTTGCCCCAAACTGCATATGATTATCATAACGTGTTCTGTAAAGTCGAGACTCGTGGGTACCCATAGAACCCATTTTCATTCACATATCTGGAGGTCAGAGGTCAAGGGACCCCTTCGAAAATGTCCATGTCAGTTTTTCCTCGCCAAAATGTAGCGTAACTTTGGAGCGTTATTTAACCTCCTTACCGACAAGCTAACATGACATGGTTGGTACCAATGGATTCCTTAGGTTCCATTTGATATCTGTAGTCAATCGGGATCGCAGGCCTCAGGGGGTTAAGCTTTTAGCAAATTAAATAACAAAACAAAGTACACAATATTCAATACACTTTTCTACTTCTCTTCCTCTGCTAAGTGCTACTTTGGTCCATTTCATTTGATTGCAGCCACCATCTCTGATGAGAGGCACTTGATATGGCGCCAATCATTTTTTTACATCTTCTGAAGTGTAAAGTAACAGCGTGTATAAGGAGCACTTGAAGGGGAGCACAAGGCAAGACATGCGCTCTTCCTCTTCCCTCCAGAATAGCCATGTTAACAACACACTCCTGTTACATAATGCAGCAGTTGCTTTGGGCATGCAGCAGATGGAGACATTCACTAAATTATCATTCACCCCACATCACGCTTCCACACCCGACGGGGGAATTTCTTTGTTATGTCTGGTACAAAGAAAACGGCTGAAATGCAATTTTTTTTACGACGATATGCCTTAAATTACATAAATATGGTGACTAAAATCATGATTTGGAGGTTGTGGTTTCACATTCCTGCACACATCTTTCAGTTGAGAAACCAAGTGAGGAGTTGGACTCGGACACACCCAGTGTTGTCTCGATGCTCATGCAGCAGTGGGGAGTGATTTGGCGCTTTTTGAATTGGTTGAATCCTCTGAAGCCTCCTAACCTGTGGAGGTGGAGGTTGATAATGTGTCTACAGAATGTGTTTGGAAGCCATGTGTGAACCCTTGTGATCATGCAAACTGGTTGTCTGGCTGCGTCCCAGCATCCCTGCTGACAGGAGATGAGAACATGCATGCATGCACCCAAGGGCTCTTTGTCTCTCTGCAGACACGACCACGGCAAAGCGCTTGTGTGTGTGAGGCTTTATGTTTGTTAGCTGATGCTGTAGATTAGGTAACAGAAATTATTAAATGCATAGCAGTGGCTTTACTGCATGCCATGTGGTGCATTTACATCTTAATGTTGGCCGTTTATTCAAGCAAAACAGAAATGTGTAATCCGCTTGAGACTTATTGTTTTTTGCTAAAACATCCCTGTTAGTCTCCACCTCCGTTCTCAGGCAGCCTCCTCTCCTCTGAGGTAGCTCCTTCGCCCAGACTGCGTCTACGTAACTTGTTGCTAGGGTAACCTAGCCCTGAGAGAAGCTCGGGCCTCGTTGGGTTGTATGCAGTCATGCTTTTTTAGAGCATGGGGGGAAATTGATTTGAAGGCTTTGGCTGCAGTGAGGACAGGAGGCGTATGCATGATGTCAGCTGGGTATGGCAAGGTGTGAGGCCATGTTAGCTTCAAGTGAGTGCAAATATAGACTCTCTTGTACTGTGACTGTGCACACTTTTATGTTTATGTTTATTTGTTTCACACATATAAAAAAGAAAAATACAATTCACATGAAAGGAATGTAAAATACATGTGAGGGTGTGGTAGAAACCTACGACGGAGTATTAGTGCCACATTGAGGAAAAAAAATAAATCTGAGACTTTGAGAATGAATTCATAATATTACGATAATAAAGTCATAGGTTTACAAGAAAAAAAGTTGTAATATTATGAGAATAAAGTCAGAAGTTTACGAGAAAAAAAATTGCCTCTTTTGTGGAAGAGGAAATTACTTTCTTTCTCGTAAAGTTATGACTTTATTCTCTTAAAAAAAAAAAAATCTCGTACAGTTATGACTTTATTCTCATTAAAATTACGACTTTATTCTCGTAATATTATAACTTTATTCTTGAAATCTCTGATTTTTTTTCCCTCAACGTGACCCTAATACTAAATATGGATAAATTAAACTATAATTTAATGTTAACAGACATGTATTGTGTACAAAAGCTCTTATTTTTCTCAGAATCCCCAGAGATTTGGTGACCTTATTACAGACAAAACCAACCTGATTTCTCCAATAGAGGTTGTCATCTATCAGAACACCTCAGAAACATGTTGATGAAACTTTAATTATTTCTTCATTATAAATATGGAGTTTAATTTGCTCACTATCATATTTTACATTTTCTGCAAATAATATGAAATTAGATTTTTGGACATTTAATGACAACTTATTTGTTTGAAACCATATTGAGTAGTTGTGAAGATCACAATTTAGTTCTCTAATGAACATACTTGCCGACCTTGAGACCTCCAAAAAAGGTTACAAAACCAAAATGGGGCTCTGGTTTCAGAGACTTTGTTTCCTGCATTCTGGTGACTTTTAAAGAATAAAAATATCAAAATAATAAGCACTGTAACAGCATTTTTATGTTAAATAGGCCTACTTTTAATTTTACTTTTAATTCTCAGGAAAGAAAACTGAATAATTCGATCTTCTGGTGTGAACTTCTGGTTCAAACAAGGCTAATATTCATCAGTTTTTATTAATTCAGTAATTTTTTGCTATGCTTGAGTATTTCTTTCTCTTAGCTCTCTCCATTTCTCTCTCCTTCTCTCACTCACTGAAGGTCCTTTCAGACACAACGCGACCACTGCGCTCTGAAACCCGTTATTTCCAATGGCTTGCGCTGTGCCACGACTGCTTTTTGCTGCGTCCAGTGCCATTGACTGCATCCAGCAAAGCCCAACTTGGGCACTGCACGCCATGATGTGCGGCGAGCACAGATCAAACCGTGTTGTGTCGCGAGCGTATATATATGTATATATATATCCATGGCCGCAAACAGCTCTCTCCCACCGGGAAACAACACTTGGTGTAGCTCTATTGCCGTCTGGGTGGGAACAACAGAGCTTATACACGCTGTTCAATGCCAGAAACAGGTTGAGATAATGAAGAGGAAAAAAAATGTGAAAAGCGGGAGAAAAACGGGAAAGTTGGCAAGTATGCTAACGAGAGTTGGCAAATCTCTATTTGAGGCAAAAAGGTTGGTGTCATCTGCAAAGAGCAATGGGAATGTGATGACCATTTATATAAATTAAAAATAATTAAGGTCCTAATATGGATCCTTGAGGAACACCATATTTCATTATATTTCTTTTTGACTCACGGCCATTAATGAAAACATATTGATTCATGTTAAGAACATAGTTTCTGAGCCACTTATAAACACCATGAAAGCCATATCTATACATCTTTGAAAGCAAAATACCATGGTTAACAGTGTCAAAAGCTTTCGAAAGGTCTAAAAATATACCTATTGTATACTCGTTATTATTCAACGCTGTATATATTCTAAGTGCCATATAAGTTGAATGATTTTTACGCAATCCATATTGATGATTATCGAGAATATTGTATTTTTTTATTACACGGCTTTATGAATACTCGTTTCTGTTTTTCGTCAATCATTGGTCTGTTACTTCTTTATAGCAGACCGTTGCTATGTATAACAGACTGTTGCTATGGGCGCAGTTCTGATGTTGGAATCTAGCAGGCCGTTTTTGTGTCAAATTATTGATTTCTTCAGTAAGTAGCCGTGTAATAAGCGGGATAATGTACAGCGAGCCGATCATTGTTGTGAAAGAAACCCCTTCAGGTAGATGAGAGACCCCTCCGTTGGGGTGCGGCATCGCCCTGTTGGGGTTTCTTTCACAACAATGACCGGCTCGCTGTACCTTATCCCGTACTTCAGTGTTCCAGGATTCTTTTATGCACTAGTTTTTCCAAAATCTGGATTGAAATTGGACGATAGTTAGTAAAGGATCCTGGACTTTTACAAATCTAATATAACAAGACAGTGTGTTTCTAATTCCACAGAGCAGAAAAGCAGCAGAGAGGAAAGCTCTCTGTCTTCTTACATAATTGAATAGCATGGTATAAGCGGTTAGCTACTGACTTTCCTCAAGGAAATTGTTGTGTAATTGCCTCACATAAATGCACTGTGGTTCCTCTCGCAGACAGGTTATATAGCCAATCGAAGCAAAGTGAATGAGCAGCAGCAGCATTTAGCTGCTCCACCACTCTCTCCTTTTCAATCTCTATCCTCTCTCACCCTCCCATGACCAGGCCAGTGAGGGTGTGATCCAGCTGTTGTGGAGGAGAGGTACATAGAGAGCCATGAGGAAGGGAGGGAGGGCGGATGATAAGACTGCCACTGAGGCGACGCAGAGAGGATGCCAGGCAGCCCAGCAAATAGAAAAGCCTTCACGTGGAAGTCAACGTGCCATTTCCGACACACAGCAGCAGCCTCGGGAGGAAAGATGGAGAGAAGAGGAAAAGATGTAAGAGAGAATAGAAACACAACATACAAGAGCTGCAGCAACATCAGTTCAACAAAACTCCTAAAAGCCACGCTGCATTTCTTATCATTCACCACCAAAATACCTGCTCATGTCAACAGTGCGTTAGTCTGTTTCTTAAAGGGCCGGTGTGTAGCATTACAGGGGATCTATGAGCATAAATGTAATATGTTATTCATAATGTGTTTTCATTAGTGTATAATCACCTAAAACTAAGAAGTGTTGTGTTTTCGTTAGCTTATGCCCGGCACACACTACACAAGAAAGACAATTTTGGGCCCCGATTCCCCGCTCCCGTTAATGGTCAGCAGCTAAAGATTATTTTTCCAGATATTTCTGTGGTGTGACGTATGTTAAGAGTGTTTTTTACAAGTCCATTCTGGCCACACCGATTTCAAATTGCAAATATTAAACATGTTTAATATTTACGATCCGATATCCTGTTGTGTGTGGGGAACCCAGAGAACAGCCGATGATATGTGGGAAACAACGATAGCCAACTGAGAACCAAGCTGACTGAAGGACAACTACCGCCGTCATGAGCTAATGCCAAACACGAAGCATAAAGTAGTAATAAGACGGACCTCAGAAATTGAGGACCAACTTGTTAATATGTGGCAACAACACAAGTGTTTATTTAACATGTCTCAGTGACTTCATCTATATATTTTTTCTTTGTGAATTTTCAGTACAAAGTAGTGCAAAAACTAACATCGCTAATTCATCCTGCCCGACGTCCGTCGTGTTTGTTTACACCAAAGTCACGTTTTGAGAGTCGGGACTCTTGTTGTTCATGAATGTATAGGTTAATCTGTTAGTCCGGGTTGTTTTCGGCCAAATCGTTGCTCTCCACACACTACAGGAACAAAACTGTTAAATTTAACATAACATGTCATTACGTAGCCCTGTGATGGATGGATGTCATTATGTGTGGGGTCTCTCATATTTTCAACATCTGTTAAGATTTGAAAAATCCAGCCAGTTTTTCCTCGACAAAATGTAGCCTAAGTTTGGAGAGTTATTTAACCTCCTTCCTGACAAGCTAGTACGACATGTTTGGTACCAACGGATTCCTTAGGTTTTGTAGTTTCATATGTTTTTTGTAGTTTCATATGTATGCATATACTGTATATCTTCACTCTAGCTTTAAAACTGAACCCGCTACAACCTTAAATCCCAAGTTGTATTAATGCATTGAAGAAATTAGTGGCGTTAAAACGAATTTGCGTTAATGCCTTATTATGACGTTAACTTTGACAGCCCTAGTTACAATCTATTCATATTCCTTAGCTTCTAACCTTTCAAATGAGACCAAATATATACATATAAGCCTTATGGTTGAAGAGCTAGTCCCGTTTAATTTTGGGTAGTTATTTTTTATGCGTTTTAAACAAAAATATGCCTCCATTTCTAAGAGGATAATGAACATGAACATAAAGGAGGAAAACAATAAACTCAAAGCATTTGGTGCCTGTGATTTGACCTTTTGACCTGAACAGCTGCTGAGCAGAAGCCAAGCATCAATCAAGTTAAGTAAGTGTAACCAAAACAGTCCAATCCTCTGTCCTCAATGTATGGAAGATACCAAATGAGGAAGGTTGAAACTGATCAAACCTAATGTGCTAAAAATCAGTTCAATTTGTTATCACATTTTGTTCTGAATGTGCCTCCCTCCTCTTCCTTCCTTCCTTCCTTCCTTCTTTCCTTCTGCTGCATCCAAGCTTGGCAGTGGCTTCATTCTTTGTCCGGCGATGGATCACAAGGCTGTAAACACACACTCATTGCTCACACACACACACATATGACATCACCCAAGCAGTGACGGGGCGGAGACTGGCAGCGTAAGCCTGGCATCACACACACACACAGTGGGATAGCACAACTCCTCTGCCTGCATAAGCTCTCTGTCAGACAGCTCAGCTTGGCATCACTCTCTCCCAGTGAGATGAAACAAGCATTAGCCTGACCCCGTTCTCACGGAGACCTTGCACCAACATTATGTGGCGCAGTCTGGCCTTTCTGATATCTTCCTCCTCTTTTCCGGCATGTTCTTGATGCTAATTGATGAAGTGGGCAGACTGTCCCCACCCCCAAAACCCTGACCTCTTCCTTATCTTTCAGCTGGAGTCTGTCCTTAATTGGTTATCTTCAACAGAAGCCTCTGACTGTCCCTGTTCCATCTCATCAATATTCTCTGTGCACAGTCATATGTCAGTGGATTCACTGTTAGCTATACGCTGCAGATTTCCTTTTATGGACTTTTAGTGGGCACAGCACCACTAACATTTAAAGTTGTATTTTACGCAGGGCTGTCAAAGTTAACGAGATAATAACTCATTAACGCAAATTTCACGCCACTAATTTCTTTAACGCATTAACACAACTTGCGATTTTTAGGTTGTAGCGGACTTTTAAAGCTAGAGTAAAGATACTGGCATCCTTTGAAACTAGAAAACCTAAGAAATCCATTGGTATCAATCATGTCATGTGAAGGAGGTTAAATAATGCTCCAAACTTAAAACTGGTATGGCCATTTTCAAAGTGGTCCCTTGACCTCTGACCTCAAGATATGTGAATGTAAATGGGTTCTATGGGTACCCACGAGTCTCCCCTTTACAGACAGGCCTACTTTATGATAATCACATGCAGTTTGGGGCACGTCATAGTCAAGTCAGCACACTGACACACTGACAGCTGTTGTTGCCTTTTGGGCTTGAGTTTGCCATGTTATGATTTGAGCATATTTGTATGCTAAATGTAGTACCTGTGAGGGTTTCTGGACAATATTTGTCATTGTTTTGTGTTGTTAATTGATTTCCGATAATAAATATATACATACATTTGCATAAACCAGCATATTTGCCCATTCCCGTGTTGGTAAGAGTATTAAATACTTGACAAATCTCCCTTTAAGGTACATTTTGAACAGATTAAAAATGTGTGATTAATTTGCGACAATCAAGTGATTAATCACGATTATATAGTTTAATCGATTGACAGCCCTAATTTGATGTCTACTAACAGTCAGAGGCATGTGGCTGCAGTGCAATCTCAAAGGAATGACGAATACCCTGTTCAGGGCATCAAAAATATGTTATGTCTAACGTACTCCAGGACCTTTTTGGTATGTTGGAATTAAATTTTCTCTTGACTTGCCATGCCTACATCTACTTAAGGGGGGCATATCATGAAAAACTCACTTTTTCAGTGCTTGTGTTCATACATTTGGGTATCTGTAGTATAGATGTACAGTATATACATAGATAGTGCTTCAGCCCTTTGCTGCCATACATCAGCATCGCCGCCATATTGGGAAGGTCACGACTGGCCTGTAAACGAGGGAGCTGCCGTTTTTCTGGATAAAAAGCACTATCACCGAATTCAATGAGTCGTTTTTATACTCATATTACACATATTTATTATATTATTATTAGACACTCAAAAGACTGTGTATCAACGTTAGCTAAAGCTATGCTTAACGTTACATGAACTGTATATTAGTGTTGGTCGAGGATTAGCTTACAATAACAAACGCTAGCTTTTCACCTGTCACGTCTTGCTGTATTGATTGATGATGATGTATTGATGACTCAAATTTAAGCCAGATATCCTGAACTGGTGCATGTCGCAGCGACTTATAGGAACAAAAAACGATTGCAAATACTCAAACTTGGAAGCAGCAGTCAAAGCTGAGATAACGAAGGCCACATCGGTTCCTCCTTCTACACCTTTATTTAATTTCTTATGGTTACAGACGGCTACATGTGATCTCACAACATGGCTAAAGAGATCAGTGTCATGTCTGGGAGCTAAAACGCTCGGACTGTCTGGGATAATACTGAGCCTCACATGCAGACATCTGGCTTGTATGAGTGGATGTTGGTATGATAATATCGGGATAACACTAATCGCCCAGATTGGGATTATGATTATCACTCACCAGGACGCAAACAGAGTTCCCTCCATACCTCAGGACCAGTGGGGGAATATAACTACTACAAATACTACTTTGATGTACTTGAATCCTTACTTGAGTACCTTGTTTTCATGCCACTTTCTACTTCAACTCCACTACATTTCAGAGGCAAATATTGTGTTTTTTACTTCACTCCAATTATTTGACAGCTACTAGTTACTTCTAGTTACTTTACAAAGTAAGATTTTTGCATACAAAACACACAAAGAGCTTCTAACATATGATGCTTTGTTATAAATGAAACTACCCTACAGTATATAAAAGTACAGTTGGAAAGATTAGTCACTAAATAAATTAGTCGATTAACTTATTGAATTGGCTATTTTTCTAATAGTAGTAAAGTCATTTTTTCATGCAGAAATGACAAATGAAATGTATATTTCCAGCTTTGCAAATGTGAGTATTTGCTGTTTTTCATTTGATTTAAAAATAAATCAATTAAATCTATTTTAAATTATTTTGAGTTTGGTTCATTTTTTTTTTTTTTTGCATGAGTATTTTTACTTTTAATACTTTAAAGGGACTATTTGTAACTTTCAGAAATGCTTCTTAACAGTGACACCTGTGGCCGTGAAATCAACGAAAGTCAGCGTTGAGCTCGCGCTTGCTCGCTCTAAATATACCTGAACGAGCATCGCTCAAAACAGTGAGGCGACACACGTCAGCTAAAACCACAATATCACTCTATATTTCAGCTGCTTGGCAGTAATGTTAGCTGACCAGACGAAGGTCTCTCCATGAACATGATTTAGATCTGATCTTAGTGTTGGCTTTTACTGCCTCAGCGCAGGCTGATGCAGCGGGGCTCTGCAGCGTGTCTCCCTGCTCTCTCCGCCCGCAGCCGGAGAGAGCAGGGAGACACCGGCACCCGGTCGGTAACGAGACGATAACGTTACTAGCTGAGGAGCTCCGTCACTTCACAAGACACGGGAAACCTCTGTTGGTCTGGAGGAGCTGCAGCATTTATTTCTGCACAAACGTCCACTGTACATTCACTAGATATTCTCAGAGCTAAACTAACTCTTCTGCAGTGTGGAGTGAGCACGCGTTCACATCTAGAGGTGGAGCGAGCTGAGAACGCGCGCTCTGTCTGAGTGAAGGCAGGCAGGCAGAGGAGGAGAGGCAGCGGCCACACGCGAACGCGCATATGCGAGCGTGCATATGTGGCGACCCGCTACATTTATACGCTTAAAAAGTTACAAATAGTCCCTTTAAGTACATTTTCCTGATTATACTTACATACTTTTACATAAGTAACTTTTTTACTGCATGACTTTTACTTGTAACAGAGCATTTTTACAGTGGGCTATTAGTACTTTAACGTAAGTAAAGGATCTGAATACTTCCTCCACCACTGCCCAGGTCTAACATGTCAGTTTCCATGGCTGAGGCAGTCCAAGTTTGGGCCATTAAGTAATATGAAAATAAGCAACACAGTGTCACAACAGTTCGGGAAATAGTCACAAAATGTAATCTATTTGATTCGCGTACATAGACACGAAAGATCATGGTTTGGATTCAAATAACTCTGGATGCCATAACTTATAAGTACAGAAGTTACGTGACAAAAAAAATCAACCTCTGGTTTCTAACTGGACACGAACACTGGTCTCCAACCTTCTCCTTACATGGTGTTCGCTGCTCTCTATACTTCCCGGTTCACAATTATGTGGGTTACATGCGATTTGATTTTGTGTGAAATTCGTGTCTATGTACGCAAATCAATTCATTAAATTTCGTGACTATTTCTCGAACTGCTGTGCGACGGGGCTGAAATAAATTAAGCCAATCAGTGTAATTGAGAAGAAATCAATAACAAGTATCATAAAATTAATTTCATCATGGGGGACAAAAATGTGATTTGCAGCTCTCTAATACATCTCCATTGTGTTTGCCTGCAGCTTTCAGCAGCCATCTGTGGATCGTCTGCAGGTCTTCTTTGTCAGTCCCCCCCGTGTGGTTTCCCCTCTCCACCTCCGCCTCCCTCTCGTCCCTCTCATCCCTTTGTTTGCCTCCCCTCCTCTCCCCGTCCCAGGGCTGACATCATAGTCTCAGAGGAGCCCTGTGATGGTAACAAGCCCTGATTCAGCACACATCTATGCCCCCACCCTGCATCACTTCTCAGGCCGTGGTTGCTCCCCATCTATATTGCATCCCTCGCCTCATCTTTCTTTTTATCCTCCCTACCACATGCCCACCCCTCCCATCACCCCACCTCTCCGGCCTTAAGCAGGCTCCGGGGCTCAGACTGCTTTTACCGTGCTGAAAACAAGCTCTCCCAAGTGGGCTCTTATTTCACCATAGGCTGTGCCTGGGACGGCTTGCTGGAAAACATCAGGGCAACACCAAAATGAAATATTTATCTAAAGCATGAATATGGAGGAGGACATCAAAGTATTACCTTCTACATTTCACCTTCTTTTCAGACTAGATTGCTTCCCATTTTCAAGTCAGAGCACTCGGGTCTGACTTGCAGCAAAGAAATGTCAACCAAAGAGTTGAGTGCTTGATGCATAAAAGAATCCTGCACGCTGGCCAGAAACGGCTTCAACCTGACAAACATGAACATATTCATTTAATGGGACATGATGCAAACAATAAAAACAACAAATGATGACAAAGAAAGTCTGAGCAACACTTAAGCTCAAGCTGTAGACCATTATCATCTAATGCCGCCTTATGCATTCTTAAAGGAACAGTGTGTAACATTTAGAGGAATCTACTCGCAGAAATTAAATATAATATGAATAACTATGTTTTCTTTAGTGTATAATCACCTGAAAATAAGAATTGTGTTTTCGTAACTTAAGCCTCTTAAGCTCGACAGACCCGGTACCGGGTTCAAACGGGTCGTACCCTGTTGCGT
The DNA here is from genome assembly GCF_015220745.1 of Sebastes umbrosus. Taxonomy (NCBI): domain Eukaryota; kingdom Metazoa; phylum Chordata; class Actinopteri; order Perciformes; family Sebastidae; genus Sebastes; species Sebastes umbrosus. The sequence continues at coordinate 9,306,289 of NC_051283.1, forward strand.
AGTTACAAAAAAGTCAGGATGGAAGATGATCTATTTATGGAACATATGCATGCATTTCCGTTTATGGCATCATTATTATGGGATATTTGTTATAATGGTGATAATGCCTTTGAAATTAAGATTTTATGCTAGGCAAGGATAAAAAATCTTATTTTTTTTAATTGCTTCTCCATTGTAATCTCCATGGAAATATAGTTTAGTTTACTTTTGATTCATTCTTATTCCTTAGCTTCTCACCTTTCAAATGAGACCAAATATATGCATCTAAGCCTTATGGTTGAGGAGCAAGTCCTGACTAATTTTGGGTAGTTATTTTAAGTTAGATTTTTTTCCGAGGAATAGGCCAAGGGCTTAAGCTGAGCCATTTATATCTACATAGGGAGCGGGTCGTCTCCACAGAGTCCGCCATGTTGCACCGCCATGTTTCTACAGTAGCCCAGAACGCTTGCAGTCGATAATGTTACTCGCTCTCGTCGACGCCGCTCTCTCTCTCTTGCTTCACCACTCACTTCACACGTACACGCACACTCTAAGCACTCTACTCTTACAACAACTGGCTCTAGAGAGGGACATTCGCGTTTTTGCGTCGGCCACTGTAGCAATCCTACACGCTTGGCACAAGGGAGAAGTTGTAATCTTCATCCTCACCGCAAAATACCGCCAGATCCTACACACTGCTCCTTTAAACATATTTTAAATTGTAGAAAGAAAATAAAAATGTAGTAATGTGCTAATTCATTGCTACTCTGGTGGTTTCACTGGGGTGCAAACACATTCAAAACATTTAAAAAAAAATTAGTAGCAATTGGCTGATACCATTTGTTACACAGATTTGGTGCTAAATTTAACCATTTTTTAACACTCGAGAATTGATAAAAATTATCAATAATGCCTCCTAAATATCACATTAAGACACCAAGACTTTGAGGAACAGCAAAGAAAAAGCCATGCTGTGATTTGGTATCAAAAACTTTTGACATTTGGAGATTTCTGCAGGAATTGCATTTTTCTGCGATTAGATGGCGAGCACTTCTGTTCTGGAAACTGCTCAGAAACCCCCTTATTGTTAATCTAGCTAGGAAAGCCATCCATCCTCTGAATGCTCTAGGTCTCTTGTTTGTGGTTGTAAAGATTCATGAGGCTGTGATCATCCTAGAGGTCACCACAGGTAATTTTATACAGTGAGGTAAAAAAAATATGGTCTCACTATGTGAAACAGCTACTATTAAGGACCAACATAATCACACATGAATACAAAAAATTGGAAAAATTAAATTCTACGACTCATAAGGGATTACAATTGATTGCTATCTAAAGGCCAAATAGACTTGAATGTCTACTGTCAACAATTGCTGATGAGGCAAAGCCAGCCATTATGCATTATTAATCCAGTCATTTAAGGCTAATATCAACCACTGCTCGATGTTTTGTTCCTGCTTGATGTTCTCCCTCACGATAGCTGTACAAACTACTGTACAGTGACTTGCACCGCTGCTCTCTGTGAGTCAGTGCAACAAAAAGGTTTATCGGTCTGCTGTTTCAGTGAGTCCCATCTGTTGGGCGTCATTAGCGAGAAAACCCCAAACAGGACTATTGTGTCAAGACTGAGGCGACAGGACTGTGGGAGGTGGACACCAAGGTGGAGGGGTGGATGGGGCTGGTGGGGTAATGCAGAGACTAAAGGCCCAGACACACCAAACCGACATCAAAGAACTAGCGGCGATGAAGGCCGACTGTTGTGTCACCTCACGCCGCCTTTGTCTTGTCTTGCACTTGAACACACTGCAAAGACTACAGCCGACGGCCAGTTAGCACGTACGTTCTGCGCCTGCGTGAGTTGAAATAACACTCCACACCAGTAGGCGGCGGTAGTCTGAAGTTGTCATTCAAAAACGGAAACCGGAATACCGAGGACGGCGGATATACAAGCCGTCGTTATGATACGTACATGAAAGAAAGCGGTGTTTGCCGACCATTTTCACACCACTCTCACTCACCACTTAGCTTCATTCCAGATGGCCATGTCGTTGTGAAAATATCCGTGTATTGGAACGATCAGATGAGATGAAGATGACAAATGAGAAGAGCTTTCTATATTTTTCCTCTTGACTTTACTCATTGGCTTGCTTTCCTCACTTCCATTTCTCTTCTCGTGCACTGATTTGTTTAAGCTGAACAGCCAATTAGAGTGAAAAGTTGAAAAAACTAAACCGACAGACACTCACCGATTGCCCCAAACGTTCCGGCGGCAGACCATCGGCTTGGCGTATCAGGGCCTATAGGATTAGCTGTAGCTTTACTGCAAGGCACTGAAGGATGGGTGGTAGTTGAGGTTGAGGATCTGGATCTTGACAGGGGCAATCACTTTGACCTCAGGGGTCAGCAGGTGAGTCTGTATCTTTAACATCTGTAAAAGACAGCAAACACTCAACTGCTTATTCATAGGTCAACTTACTGTATATTAATCTTTCCACCTATACCTTGCACTATGGTCTAAAAGAAAGCTGCACTGAGCCATTCCTCTTTGATCAATCCTTAGTTATCGTTAGTCAGAATAGAAACGTGTATGTAAATAAAATTTAATAAGTCAAATCTAATCTCTATGCAACACTATGTCTCCATCTTTTTCACTTCCTTTTTGTATGGGGTATTATTTGTTTTCTTGGCTCTGGTGTATGGGCTACACTTTTACAGTGCAGTCTTTATATTAAGTATACAGTATGTAAATGTTTATGTTACATAAGATGATACAGGCTATGGCATTATGAAAGGCATTTATCTTCATCATGTCACATCTACAGTACACTTGTTTTTCTTGGAGATGGTCGTGCTTAGCTGAGAGGAAGAGTTCCACAGGATACTGTCTTATCTCATATACCAGCCGATTAGACTGTTGTCAGGCTATTAAATAGGCGTTATCAGTTGCTATAAGCCCCGTAGATGTGGGTCAATAGGGGCCTACTACACTCGCTAGTAGCGTTTTATCATCTATTCACATGTTAGATCGCCGAAAGATGGTATAATAGAACACGACAGCGACTTCTAGCGACCGTAGTAATTATGGCAGGTGCAGAAGTGTAAGTTCGGCACTGTGGTACAGACAGCACAAAACTCCATAATGGGTGGAGATCGAGGACAATGGATGAGACACAAAACAGGGTTTTCACCCAGGAGACCGGAATTTGCATCCCGTGTGAAACCAACAATGTGTAGTTATCTTTGTGTTTGTAGTTGTTTTAACCCAAAAGACGACGTTTTCCCCTAAACTTAAATAAGTGGGTTTTGTTGCCTAAACCTAAAGAAGTTGTAGTTTTGTTGCCTAAACCTGAAGAAGTTGTAGTTTTGTTGCCTAAACTTAAAGTTGTAGTTTTGTTGCCTAAACCTGAAGAAATTTTTGTTTTGTTGCCTAAACGTGAAGAAGTTATAGTTTTGTTGCCTAAACTTAAAGAAGTTGTAGTTTTGTTGCCTAAACCTAAAGAAGTTGTAGTTTTGTTGCCTAAACTTAAAGTTGTAGTTTTGTTGCCTAAACGTGAAGAAGTTGTAGTTTTGTTGCCTAAACCTAAAGAAGTTGTAGTTTTGTTGCCTAAACTTAAAGTTGTAGTTTTGTTGCCTAAACCTGAAGAATTTTTTGTTTTGTTGCCTAAACGTGAAGAAGTTGTAGTTTTGTTGCCTAAACCTAAATAAGTTGTAGTTTGTTTGCCTAAACCTAAAGAAGTTGTAGTTTTGTTGCCTAAACTTAAAGTTGTAGTTTTGTTGCCTAAACCTGAAGAATTTTTTGTTTTGTTGCCTAAACCTAAATAAGTTGTAGTTTGTTTGCCTAAACCTAAAGAGGTCATAGTTTTTTTGCCTAAACCTAAAGAAGTTGTAGTTTTGTTGCCTAAACCTGAAGAAGTTGTAGTTTTGTTGCCTAAACCTGAATAAGTTGTAGTTTTGTTTCCTAAACCTAAAGAAGTTGTAGTTTGTTTGCCTAAACCTAATGAAGTCGTAGTTTTTTTGCCTAAACCTAAAGAACCTTTTTGTTTGTGTGTTAGAACTTTAGAACGTGTTGCTTTTAAGTTTCACTTTCACTTTTACAACGCAGTAGGTGTAATAGGCCCATAATGACCCACATCTATGGTATAGTGACTGATAACGCTTATTTAATGACCTGACAACAGTCGAATCGGGTGAGGCTCCTGTTCCTCATAACCAATGGTTATTGGTGGTTATTAGGAACAGTATGGGGGAAAGACCACAACCCTGCTGTATGCTTCATCCCACTCATATTATTTTGTCATGTGTTCACTATGGAGTTTTTTGTTTCTTATTTCGTCGCACGACATGTTTATACTTGTTTTGATATAAAAAACTAAAATTTGAATAAAATTAAAATCAAGAATAAGAATTATCAATAGTTTAATATTATTTGGCAGGTCACAAATGTTGCCCAATATGATTTTTTCAATGCTATCTACATCTACACAAGGATCACAATTGCTGGCCTTGTTTTGAGTTAACACAACATATTTCTACAGTACATACTGCATGTCATGCATGGGTGGCGATGCTGAAACCACTTCTAGACAGCCTGCAGCCTCACAGAGAGGAAGGCAGCTGAGTTAGTGATTATGTAACCCACAGTTACATAAAAGTTATCACCACACTTAAACATGACTGCCCTACAGATTTAGCGTCATGGTAACGGTAAGACATACTGTATCGCCTTGCATGCAATATTTACAAAAAGGGCTTTCGTGTTCCTTGTGAATCAGCGTTTGATTACTCAGAGGGTTGAATTCTCAGCAGTAGCTTATCATTGCTCATCACGAGCAGCAAATGTCACTGTTTTTCTTCATCTACGCTTAATACTTAATGTGTAATTTCTGTGTTACGGCTACCTGCACATGTAACAGCCTCAGAGAGAAACAATGCGCCTGCCAGGCTTCCTATGTGGACAATTACAGCACAAACTGATAACATGGCGGAGTCCCAGCCCCCCATTCCCTGATCTGCTCACTATTGGATCCCACTGCCTGTGATGACGGTGGGGGTGGGGGGTGGATAGGGAGGTAGCTGTGTTTATGTGGACTGAAAATGGGTCAGACTTCCAGCTCCAGTCACAGCACACACCAGCATGGCTGAGTGCTCCTGAAAGGACGGTCCCACTCCTCTGCGGTCTTGGGAGGAATGCTTCCCGTGGATCAGCTGCCGATGTGCGTGAACCATGGTGTGAGACACAGTGGCATCCCAGTAGGAGATGCATAGATTAATAATAACCCCCGTGTTTCCCATCATGCAACCACTTGTCTGGTCTTTTATCACAAAGCTTTGAAATCACCATGCGGTTAACCCTGCGCGCCGTTTTGTCGGACAGCATCCGTCTTCAGCACTAAAATGTTTTTCCAACACATTCACAATGCAGGAGACACATTTCTGAGGAGACAGCAGGAATAAATCGAAACTAAACGTCTTCTAAACATATACATCAGAGCCGGCACATATAGGTACTTCGCAAAAAGTCAAGGCTACGCCACCTATTGGGGGATATAAAACTGGCGTGGAGACATAAAGCCCCTCTATTATATCTTTTTTAGGACACGGCAGAGGAAGAAATCAGAGATAAGCATTTTGGGATTTATTGTTGGTTCAACCAACAACACAGCAACTCTTCGGCATAGCGTTATTACTAGTACCGGTTTGTTTAAAGTAGAAGTTTGGAGACATGTTTCAACTTCTTCTTTTTACGCTGTTACCGTCTACGAGGGACACTGGATTATTTTCCTCCAAAAAGGGGCGTGGTCATGAGAGCCTACTCCGGATGACATGTTGCCAAAATAAGAGAAATACACTTTTCACCCCTGTAACTCTCTTTCTCACACTTTTTCATTTGGGGGGACTCCAAATCCGAATTTTGCCTGGGGCACCAGAAGGGCTAGAGCTGGCCCTACCAAGGGGTCTGACAGAGTGTCAGTATATGACGAGGTGGGATGAGAACACATTGAATTAGACCATGAATCATTGTGTCAAGCTGTTTTTGGAAAAGTGAGGCATAGAAAATGTTTGCTGTTGAAAACCCATCGAAAAATGCTAATGAGTAAGCAAGTTTTCTAATTCAAAGCAATGACCTGGATACCAAAACTCACTTTTTTTCAATCTGAGCCGCGAGGCTGAATGTATGAAAAGATAATCAGCAACACAAACACGCACATAAACAAAACCTCGCCCCGCCAGACACAGCCGATTCTCTACCGAGACCCAAATCCTCTTCCACACGCGCACATCTGCAGATTTTGGCTGGTGCTGCCACTGGACCGTGCTGACAACCCCCCCGTGCATCCTCCTGCCCTCTCGGGCTCTCATTCGCCCGTCTTTGTCCTGTGAAGCACCACAGATCCAGTTAGAGGGGGGAGACTGATGCTGGCAGGCCGTGAACACCATCTGCTCCTCTTCACGAGGACAGAGCAGCTCAGCCACACTGAACTGACTGGGACTGAACTCATAGGACACTACAGGCATATTGATAGGTGAAAAATACTATATGACACTCACACTCACTGCTAGTGAATAATTCTGCATGACAGTATTGTCAGACATGTCGGAGCAGAGCAAGTTAGTATACAGTACTGTAAGACTGTAACAGGGGTGATATTTTTGGAAATATGCTTTCTTGCATAGTGTCTCATATCTGGGCCACAGAAAAAGTGGGAATACTCACTAAAACGTCACCCATTAGTTTGTGGACCACGGTTTTGAAGCCTCGACTAACTGTTTTATTTATGTTATTTGCCTAAACCTAAAGAAGTTGTAGTTTTATGCCTAAACCTATAGAAGTGAAGTTGTAATTTTATTGCCTATCCCTAAAGAAGTTGTAACTGTTGCCTAAACCTAAAAAAGTTGTACTTTTATTGCCTAAACCTAAAGAAATTAAGTTTTAGTTTTGTTGCCTAAACCTAAAGAAGTTGTAGTTTTGTTGCCTAAACCTAAGTTGTAGTTTTGTTGCCTAAACCTGAAGAAGTTGTAACTGTGTTGCCTAAATCTAAAGAAGTGAAGTTGTACTTTTTTTGCCTAAACCTAAAAAAGTTGTAGTTTTATTGCCTATACCTAAAAAAGTTGTAACTGTTGCCTAAATTAAAGAAGTTGTAGTTTTATTGCCTAAACCTAAAGAAATTAAGTTGTAGTTTTGTTGTCTAAACCTAAGTTGTAGTTCTGTTGCCTAAACCTAAAGAAGTTGTAACTGTGTTGCCTAAACCCAAAGAAGTTGTAACTGTGTTGCCTAAACCTAAAGAAGTGAAGTTGTAATTTTTTGTCTAAACCTAAAAAAGTTGTAGTTTTGTTGCCTAAACCTAAAGAAGCTGTAGTTTTATTGCCTAAACCTAAAGAAATTAAGTTGTAGTTTTGTTGCCTAAACCTAAGTTGTAGTTCTGTTGCCTAAACCTAGAGAAGTTGTAACTGTGTTGCCTAAACCTAAAGATGTGAAGTTGTAATTTTTTTGTCTAAACCTAAAAAAGTTGTAGTTTTGTTGCCTAAACCTAAAGAAGTTGTAGTTTTTTTTGCATAAACATAAAGAAGATATAGTTTTATTGCTTAAACCTAAAGAAGATGTCGTTTTATTGCCTAAACCTAGAGAAGTTGTATTTTTGTTGTCTTAACCTAACACCGCACCACAATGTTCCATTCAGGTTTACAACACGTTAGAAGGTGTTGCTTTTAAGTTTCACTTTCACTTTCACTTTTATAACGTAGTAGGCGTAGTAGGCCCTTAATGACCCACATCTATGGTGCATATAGCAACTGATAACCCTTATTTGATGGCCTGATAACAGTCAATTTGGGTGCTTCGGAAACCTATGGGTGTCGTCACAGAGAGTATGTCCATATTTTATACAGTCTATGAGATTGACTCGCTTTATGTGTCGTGGTCTTGGTCCCTTTTAGTTCAAATGTTCACATTCTGCTGATGAAGACTGGGATGTGATGGGAGTTTTTACGAAAAATCTTAAGGGCTCTGCTTTCGACTTAATGACTGTTCAGTTCGTAGAATCAGTAGATAAACAATTTTGGACTGTTGTGTGACTGTTTTCAGAAATATGTGCATTACATTCACACAAGAATCTGCCCAGTATACAACTGCGCTCTCACATTGTTGACCACTGCGCAGGTCCTGCAGTAACAACTGCATTAACAGCAGCTCAAAGGCACCTTGCCCCTTATCTGTGAGTGTGTGTTATTCTTTAAATTTCCCCAGCCACACCCTGGGGGGATTTGTACCAGTGACCTTTGGGGAACGAAGAATCATGTCTGAGTGCTGATGTGAGTAATTATGTTTCCTCTCAGACTGTGAAAGCCCTGTTGGTGACTCTGCTACTGTAAAGTGTGAGACTGAATCAGGCTGTCCGTAACTATCTGACCAGTCCAGTCAGAGCTACACTCCTGATGGAGGAGAGGATGTTATACATCCAGTGTGCAGCAACTGATTTCTCTCTCACTGCACTGAAACATCCCACTGAAAGCTTCAACAAAAATATAAATCAGTGGCCTAAATCACAAGATGAAATGACATCCACATGGCAGCAGCAGTAAAAATAGATCTAACTGTAGGCCTTGTGGTTACAAATATTTCCAGCATCACCGTGACTGAACAAACACTGATCTGCTCCTGCTTTGTCGTCAGAATAATGTTGAGCTAAAAATAGTCTGAAATCAAACAGTCTAGGTTAGGTCGATTGGAGCTGAATTCAGTCCAAGCATTTCCATTTACATAATGCCTGGCAGTTTTATTGGAGAGATATTTGAAACCATAGAGCAGGAGCCACAAAGATTCAGAGATATCACTTAAAACCTAATATTTAACACTGATCTGACCATAAATAAAGAGGTAGGCAGCGGCACACAAGGTACTTTAACTTCTGGGCAACATAAATTATGAACAATAGCTTTGACAATTAATCAGATTAAAAGGGACAGAATATTTTATCTGGGGACAAAATTATTTTAATTATTTGTAAGAATATTGACAAATAAAGCAAAGGGATGATAGCAAGAATAAGAAATATGATTCCTTTCCTAAAGCACAGGAGTTGGCAATGTTATTCAGCTGTTTCTGTGTCATCTGGTATTTTTGCGCTCTTACCTTGGGTGAAGCAATATATCTTGTTTAGAATTCGAAACTTGGGGCTTGTCATTGACTCTGGACTTGCCTGTCTCGACTTGGGACTTGTCTGTCTGGACTTGGGACATGACTCGCAGCTTGTCAGTCTTGACTTGGGACTTGACTTGCGGCTTGTCAGTCTTGACTTGGGACTTGGCTTGGGACTTGTCAGTCTTGACTTGGGACTTGGCTTGGGACTTCTCAGTCTTGACTTGGGACTTGACTCAGGACTTTACTGTCTTGACTTGGGACTTGACTCAGGACTTTTCTATCTTGACTTGGGACTTGACTCTGGACTTCCCTGTCTTGACTTGGGACTTGACTCAGGACTTTACTGTCTTGACTTGGGACTTGGCTTGGGACTTGTCAGTCTTGAATTGGGACTTGACTCAGGACTTTCCTGTCTTGACTTGGGACTTGACTCAGGACTTTACTGTCTTGACTTGGGACTTGACTCAGGACTTTACTGTCTTGACTTGGGACTTGACTCTGGACTTTCCTGCCTTGACTTGGGACTTGAGTGCAAAGACTTGAGATTTACTTGTGACATGCAAAACAATGCCGTGGTCCCACCTCTGCCTATGACAGACTGGGTAGTACAATTTCTCTATCACTGTCCTGCCCAGCATGTTGGTCCTCCAAATGCAGCAGTGCAGCCCTTAAACTAAGCACCAGTTGTTATTGCTAATTCAGCATTGGTAATTTACACAGTAAAGGCTGTATGTGCTGATGTCACTGCGGGCATGTATCAGCAGAACAGGAACAGTGTGCTGCAGCAGTCTGCTACCAATCGATTCCTGTAGGACAGTTTGCTTCAGGCCTCCTGATGTCTGCAGGATAACATTTATGACATTTATCTTATTATAATTTCCTTTATTGACACCACTCCCTCCTCCTTTTTCCTCTCCCCCAGTAGGGGTCAGAGGTCATGGTCAGAACTGGAAGGGATCAGCTCCAACATCTAAAACCACTGGATTATTAACTAGGAGAAAGTCCTAAAATACCAAATATATCAAAATATGTTTTTTTTCAGTTATGGTGACTTTGATTACAGTTTCCAGAATGATTTTAAGGAGTTGGAAAATAGATTTGTAATGATTTTATGAGTCTATTTGAAAGCTTGGTAGTTTGGAAGTTGGGATCTCTTTGGGTGACCTTTTTTTTTTCCATTTGATTTGATTTCATTGTGATTCTGAAATATGTGTCTATATAGTGATAAACTGACTTGTTACTTTTAAGATCTCCTTTAGACATGTTTTAAGACGTAGAAAAATACTCAGCTTTGAAAAAATAATTTGTGTTTTCTGCAAAAGAAAAGTTTAATTATTTATTTTATATTGTTTGTTAAGGTGGTTGTGTGCATTGTTCCATTTTTTTGTTTGTATACAATGGAGAAAAACTGTAATTTTCCAGGAATATCACCACATACACCCATTTCATAATAATAATAGTAATAATAATAATACAAATATATAGGCTAAATATTGCAATACTTTCCTCAGTGGGTGTAGGAGCCATTTATTTGTTGTCAGTATTTATTTAGTTGTTGTTTTACTAATAATATGTGGTATTGTTCGATTTATTATTCTAGATGACGTATTTAGACTCAATTTATGATAGTGTTCTCTTTTGCTAGTTATTTGTTTAGTTGAATTATTTTCTTGTTTTGCATAGGCTAATTAGTCTTTTGTTTTCTTTTGTTTATGATTTGGGTAACACTGTCGGCACCCGCGGGTTATGTAGGTAGGTAGGTAGGTAGGACCAGCATGCACCTGGGTGAGGCAGCGACATCCATCTTTTCTTTGTGCTTTGTTTATTTGCTCGCTTTTTGGATAAATTAATCATCAATAACACATACATTTTGAATGGACAATGGACTCTTTTACCTGCATATACCACATACTCATGTTGCGTCAGTGGCCTTTTGATTTAAGTTTGATTTTGATTTTACCGACAAATGGCTGCTACAGTGGGCCATAGGCCCTATCATCATTGTGTTACCTCATTTGTAGCTGTAGGCAAGATTGGAGCAAATATGATTAAAAAAAGTTATTTTTATAAAACGGTCACTATATCCTGACAGTAGTGCATGAGACAGGTAATTTGAGAAAAAAAAATCATGTGCCTCCGCTGCTCCTAATGGCATCTGCAAGATTTCACAGACCGGAGGAAAACAACTAATCGGAGCCGAGCTAGAGCCTTGAGTCCCTGAGCAGCTGTCAATCACTTGCAAACTCCGATCACACGGTCAAACTAGGCAGCGCTGATCAAATGTGAATTTATATTCTGTTACTGTAATGCCTATTTCTCGCCTCAAATGTTTTCAGAAACATCTTGTAGTGTGCTATTTAGGTGTAAAATGAGAAAGTTTGTGACCCGGCAGCCATGTTGAGATAGAGAGAGCCAATAGGAATGCTCTCTCTCTGAAATGACCTGTGATTGGTTAAAGTCTGAAAACAGAGCCATGAGGAGGTGTAGAAGTCTAGTTTTCTCTCAGAGCACTTGAATTACAAAATGTTGAAAGGTTATTATGGAATTTTTGACCAATGATGCCAGAAAACATACTGCCTACTGCCACTTTAACAGACATTTACCTAATGAAAATCTTCTAGATTGGCACTTTAAAACCAATTATAACCTAAATGCCAAAAAAAAAATCCATTTGTGATGGTTGTTTCATTCTGTTCCGTTCTTCATAAACCATACAGAATGGACGGTTAAAGCATTGTACTTGCTTACTTGTGACTTTATTCAGTACGACAGTCTAACTCTGTTAACTCAGCTCTAGCTAGCATTACTTTGGTCTGTGTCACACTCTAACAGTTCCCCGGAACAACATCAACTAGGAACAAACAATCCTATTGTTACAATGGTGAAATTTTCTGGCAATGGGTGGGGCAATGACAAAAATCACTGTAAGAGGGAACAATGGCCATAACAATTGCCATTTTTTTCCCTATAAACTGCTTTCCAATATATTACTGTGGATTGCTACCTCACCCAGTTTGCTTTCCATTGCAATAACAAAACACTATTAATCCATTTTTGACCAATGGAATAGTTGAAGCTCATTGTCTCAATGAAAAAAAAATCCCTAAAAACTAGTCAGCTTGTCAGTGCAGCTTCTGCCCTTTTTGAAATTAGCAGTGTGTACTTATCCTTTTTGAGGAAGCATGTTTCTCTGCATAGATCTTTTACCCCTGCCTATTTCATAGTGAAAAATGTCCCTGTGAACCACACCTGTTCTCGGCACTTAACTGTATATTAAAATAAAAAGACGTAGCACAAGGTTTGATCAAGGTGTTGGCTGTTATACATGCAGGTGTTTAGTGCGGCTTTGCAACCCAGATTCTGCTAGTTTGCTGTTTTCGTGCTGCTGCTGATTCTTCGCTTTTGTAAAAATATTGGGTTGTCTTCAAAGCACATAACTTCTTGCTGTATAGCTGTGAATTAACATGCCAGACATGGAAATGGATGCCATCTTGAACATCACTGAACAGGGGGTCTACACAACGAGCAATACACTTTGGCATCTCAATAGATACAGTGGCTAGTTGACTTGAAATCACAAAAAACTACAATTCCCAGAAGCACCTCGGAGTGGAGTAGCCAACCGATGATTGGCCACAACCGGCGTGACGTCACCCACTCTGGTTGCATTTATGTGCTCGCCTGTGGTAGCGCGAGCAGAGGGTTCACCGCTACACTCAGTGAGAGGAGCACAGCGTCCACAGCTCGAGGAGGTGGGTGTGACACACAGACAGACAGCATCATCATCTTTACCACCGAATAACAGCACGCAGGGATTGTTTACTCCGTCTGTAAGTACACATACTGCTGAGTTAATAACGTTGTTAAGAGATGCAGGCGAAAAAAAACAAGACAGAAAGGTCTGTTGTTTGTTCTCTTCATGTGGGCTGGTTGGCGGGTTGTTAGTCTATTGTATTGTATGGTTGGTGGCAGACAGTATGGGGTTGTATGGTGTTTTTATGGTGGCAAACAGTATGGTGTTGTATGGTGTTGCATGGTGGCAGACACTGCTGGCACAGTTGGCACCGACAGACAGACAGAGAGACAGACAGACAGACAGACGGTGGGTGAGGACTTTGTCTCATGTCTGTGGATTTGTGGGTAGCAGACAATCGCATTTTTGTAAATTTTTTTATTCACCCCCTCAACAGCACCAATGCTTGATTTATTCGACATTTTTCTGTGTATAATAACCCTCCTGCCTCCTGTGAGCTCCTCTTTTGTGTTGCAGCTGCTGTCAAAAGGCGCCTTTGTTTGATGCTGCTGCAGCTAATGACACCACAAAGAAGATCTCATTTAGATCCATACATCATGTTCATTTAGATCATCTAAATGAACATGATGTATGGTTATTTTCAGCGAGGATCATTGTTATGGCGACAGTAAAATGTAAAAATGTCAATTTGGCATTGCAAAGGTGTGGGCTTTCACCTATAACCTTTACTCTAATCAAGTCAAAATGAGATTTAGGTAGTTGTGTAGTTTTGGCATTAAAGCAAACCTCATACAAATGCTACAAGTTGGTAGTCTTTATGAACAATTAAGGGAGGGGTCTTTTCACTAATTCGATTTTTCATGATGACTCATTTGATCAAATGACATGACAGCTGCTACCAAGTCAGTATTACATTATATTACATTTGAGCACAAAGATCCAGCAATCCGCCTTCTGCGCCTCAAACACATGGTTGTGCAAGGAACAGGTGCTCCCTGATGGATAATTCTCCTCCATAATATATGCTCATTTCTCACTAATCTTCATTTCAGATGGTGCATTATTGTCTGCTTGACTCCAGGCCTGTCTGCACCTGGCACTGCCAGCCGTACCCACCCTGATCACAGCCTTTTGTCTCAACAAAATGTGACTTGTGTCGTTCATTAACAATTAGCTTCTGAAAAAGCCCTCCTCCTCCTCCTCCTCCTCCCTCTTGTCTGGTGAAGCGGTTCCGATTGCTCACAGATTGATCTGAATGTCGTTGCTCTGCCACAAGTTAGGAGATAAACAATGGTCTGTGCCTTTTGTGTGGATTGATGGGCGGTGGTTGCTTGCAGTGCTGCAGAAGTCCACAGGGTGTTACCATTGCTCTGGAAATGGTGTAAAACCTCCGCTAGAGGTCACTAATGTTAGAGCCATCTGCTAATATGAATTCATCAGACAGTGAATCACAATCTGACCTTTTTCTTATATTTCCCCTTCAGCTAAATTGACCTGCAACTCACTCTAAAGATGGCAGCTCTCGAAGGTGAATTATATCTTAAGTTAATATTTGAATTTAATATTTGAATTTGCTTAATAATTGTGCATCAATGCATTGTTTTACCTATTGTTTATGTGTGTGTTTTCAGATATCCAAGTGAAGGAGCTCGACAAGCGTGCCTCTGGCCAAGCCTTTGAGGTCATCCTGGGTGCTCCTGCCCCAGATGCCAAGGGCGAATTCCCCCTGTCGCCTCCCAAGAAGAAGGATGTCTCGCTGGAGGAAATTCAAAGGAAGCTGGACGCTGCGGAGGAGAGACGCAAGGTAAAAATGTATTCATTGTAATAAATCTTGAGCCCAGAGATTGTAATTTTGCGCTGTTTAAATCTGAAACCCTTTTAGTCTCTTACACATCAGCATTTGGATGTTGGGTGGGGAAACAAAAATGTGTAGTAGCTTATTTTTTTTAACCATCCTATTTTCAGAACCATGAAGCCGAGGTTCTGAAGCACTTAGCTGAGAAGCGCGAGCATGAAAAGGAAGTGCTCCAGAAGGCTATGGAGGAGAACAACAACTTCAGTAAGATGGCAGAGGAGAAGCTCAATCAGAAGATGGAGGCCAACAAAGAGAACCGCACAGCACTTATGGCAGCTATGAATGAGAAATTCAAGGAGAAGGTCAGTGTTTTTTCGTTGATGTTAAATGGATGAAGTTACACCAGTTTCCACCAGGTTGTTGGAACTTAACCCTTTATTTTTTTCCCTGTTCTTTAATAGGACAAGAAGTTGGAAGAGGTGCGAAAGAACAAGGAAACCAAAGACGGCACTGAAGAAGACTAAAGGCTGCAAACAGGGGATTGTATAGGGTTTTTTACGTATCCAAAGATTGATTTATTTTTTGTTTGGCCAGTATTTTTGTTGTGTTCACTACCCACCTTTTTTAAAATACATCCAAGTTCCACTTTGTGAATTTTTCAATTCTCCCGCTATAAGTGTATTTGCGCTGTGGATCATTTCCCCCACTTGTTGAGTCTATTCCATTTGATATGTAGCTTGTCAGTGCAGCTTCTGCCCTTTTTGAAATTAGCAGTGTGTACTTATCCTTTTTGAGGAAGCATGTTTCTATGCATAGGTCTTTTATCCCTGCCTATTTCATAGTGAATAATGTCCCTGTGAACCACACCTGTTCTCGGCACTTAACTGTATATTAAAATAAAAAGACGTAGCACAAGGTTTGATCAAGGCGTTGGCTGTTATACATGCAGGTGTTTAGTGCGGCTTTGCTACCCAGATTTTGCTAGTTTGCTGTTTTCGTGCCGCTGCTGATTCTTCGCTTTTGTAAAAATATTGGGTTGTTTTCAAAGCACATAACTTCTTGCTGTATAGCTGTGAATTAACATGCCAGACATGGAAATGGATGCCATCTTGAACATCACAGAACAGGGGGTCTACACATGGAATGCAAACGAGCAATACACTTTGGCATCTCAATAGATACAGTGGCTAGTTGACTTGAACTGTTGTACTAAAACAAATAAAAAAATGTAAACACACTGGTTTTGCTTGCTGTGTCTTGTTCTATATGCTTGGTATAGTTCTACTGTGGCAGGTTGAGCAACAACACATGCACTCAATGAGCTGATTAGCACGCAAATTATGAGAGAGCATGTGAGGTTTTTGATTGCTTTTTGATATTGATGTCACCCTGTAGAGCACTGGTTCCCAACCTGGGGGTCGCCAAAGTTACAGCACTGTGTGCCAAGTTCTAGTCATACAACAGAAATAAAAAATTATGAATTAATCAAAATAAATTATGAAAGTGTATAAGGGTTTAGAACATTATGATAGAAGTATATGATAGTCATTCCCATGCTCTATTATGTCTCATAAGTTGGTGCAGCAATTTTTGGGTTGATACCATTTGTTTCACAGATTTGGTGCTAAATTAAACCATTTTTTAACAATCGAGAATTGATAAAAACAAATTATGAAAAATCCCTCCAAAATACCTCATTAAGAAACCAAGACCTCGAGGAACACAGTATAAAAAGCCATGCTTTGATTTGGGATCAAAAACCTTTGACATTTGGAGATTTCTGCAAGAATTACGTTTTTCGGCAATTAGATGGCGAGCACTTCTGTTGTGTAAACTGCTCAGAAATCGCCTTATCGTCAATCTACCTAGGAAAGCCATCCATCCTCTGAATGCCCTAAGTCTGTAGTTTGTGGCTGTAAAGTTTCATGAGGCTGTGATTATTCTAGAGGTCACCACAGGTCATTTTATACAGTGAGGTCAGCTTTCCAAAAATGGTTTCACTACAATGAAATGGCAACTATGGGGACTAACATCATCACACATGAATACAACAGGGCTCATTGGATCCACAAGAGTCTCAGCTTTCCAGTGATACCCAATTGTATCTGTATTTCCAATACTGTTTAGGGAGCCCAGTATGCAGAAATATTCAAATACACCATTTTAGTATGGTTGGAAATAACACATTTATATTGCATTAAAAAGACTGCATGTTTTTTGCCCTAAACTGCATGTAATTATCATAAAGTGGGCATGTCTGTAAAGGGGAGACTTGTGGGTACCCATAGAACAAATTTGTGTCAGAGGGTTAAGGAAAACGGTTGGGAACCACTGCTGTAGAGTAAAGTAACTGATTATATACTGGTTATTACTGTCTCATATAGTTACAGACTGTTATGTAAGGATGCTCAGATTGCTCCCTGCTGGACGAAAGCTGGAAATACTGGCCCTCAGTGTTCATCACATGTTCTTTAGTCATGTGAAACAGTGTGTCATCATCACCGATACAGTGAATTAATACTCGATGATGCTGCTTGTGTGAACTGAAGACCCAACACTTTGAAAGGGACAACCCTTCAAGTTAATGGTGATATATTGTACATGTGGGACATCACATCTAGTCCCTTCTGTGGACCAGCATCCGAAAACCTGCAGTCTTTGTCTCCCTCTGCTGGTGATTTAATTAAAGTCCTGGGTGTCAAACATAATTGGGAATCATGCACATAGTTTGTTAATTATGCTATTTACTTTATTCTAGCTCAGACATATTAAACATTTCAAACAATATTGCTACAGATAGTCCAATTACAAAGATGTGAAGATACAAAGTTGCACATACAGTATTATAAATACTATAATGGATATTTTTTTTAACACAATTTTCTTTATATGGAGTTGGGCAAAGCAGAAATTAAAGGGAAGGTTATCTTACAATGTTATACAGTATATAAAGCTGGTGTCTATGAGACTAAAATAAACAAGATATAGATTTAATGATTCACTTACAAAAGTAAAGGCCAGGTTTCTATGACTTGAAACTTGACTTGGACTTGCAAAAACTGACTTGTGATCTGCCCTGCTTTTTAGTTCATGAAAGTATACTTTGTATACTAATGAGATTCCAAAAATTATTAAAATGTGTTGTTCTCGCATGCCTCTACGGTGAACGAATAATACAAAAACTTGATGAATTGAAGTAAATTCATATCAAAACATCCTTTTACAAACTCACACACTTTAATAGTCTTCTCTATCAAAAAGTAAGCACAACTACAAGTCAAGTATTCTTTTCTGTAGGCCTGTGAGGCAAGAATACTTAATTATACTTTTCTTAAGTATATCTTGATCAAGTAAAAAGACCTATAAGCCAAGTATACTTAGACTTTTAAGTATACTAGTCAGCATCAGCCAAGTATACTCAGACTTTTTTGTATACTTGTCAGTAGAAGCCAAGTATACTTAGACTTGTTTGTATACTTGTCAGTATAAGCCAAGTATACTCAGACTTTGTTGTATACTTGTCAGTATAAGCCAAGTATACTTAGACTTTTTTGTATACTTTTCAGCATAAGCCAAGTATACTTAGACTTTTAAGTATCCTTGTCAGTATGAACCAAGTATACTTAAGTATACTTTTGTTATGTATATCTCTGATAAGTACATACAAATAAACTGAAAGTATACTCTCTTTTTTTAAGTTCCAAAGAAGTATACTAATAGCACACTTGAATAAACTGCATTTTGGTAAGGGATTTCAAGTCAAGTCACTATTATATAGCCCTCTCAAAAATATGTGTCAGAAGACTATATATTATATGTAAAAAACACATGGCACCCTCTATCTTTAAACCCTTCATGTAGATAAAGAAATGTATTTAAAAAATCTCACTAATGACAGCTGTGCCTGTGATTGGTTGCCATACTGACAGAAGTATTCAGATCATTTAATTCTTAAGTAAAAGTAGCAATAAAAAATACTTTACAAGTAAAAGCCCTGCTTTAAAAAAAAAATAAAAGTACAGAAGTATTAGCAGAAAAATATACTCAAAGTATTAAATGCAAAAGTACACTATTATGGTAAGCAGTACTTTTATGTTGCACTTGTCTAAGATGGAGCTAATTCTAATTGCACTGGGTAGTTAAATCTATTGCAGTGCATCATGATTAACTAATCATATGTTTGGTATGTAAAATCCTAACCTGAAAGGTAACTAGTAACTATAGTTGTCAAATAACTGTGATGGAGTAAAATGTATATTATTTAAGTATAAGTTATATATGCACCTCAAAACTGTACTGAAGCACTTGAGTAAATGTAATAAATTACTTTACAGCACTGCATTTGAGACGGGCACAATGTCTACAGAGACACTACAACCAAATCTGAATGGTGTAGGGTGTTTTATTGATAGTCTGAGAGGTGAGATCTGGGTGGATTGATTTTTATTGTCATGTCACACCTCAAAGTTCTGCTCTTCTGTCACATTGTAGGAATTAGAATTTGGTTTTGTTCTTTTATAGTAGTCAGTTTAACAGACCAGTAGAGGGCAATGTTGTTCTTTACTTCCTCTCTCCATTATATCAATTGGTAAAACCCACCAGCTGATGAGACGTAATGGCTAATTTTAGCTAGCATTAGCACCCCATTTTGTAAAAGCTGCCACTTGATGAGGTGTAATTAGTAATGGGAGCGTATCTATATATGTTCCCAGGGCACTATGTTCCCCAGCTAAATGGTTTTATGTTCTTAGCAAGGCTATTTTTTTTTCCTACAGGTCAAATGTTCAATATATGTTTCTCTGGGTCAATATGTTGAAATCACCCAGCTACCACCCAATTTGACTATTGGCAGGCTATTGAATAGGCCTTATCAACACACATCTGTCCCAATTGTAATATGTAAATGGTCTTGCATTTATTTAGATGGACTTGCATTTATAAAGCGCTTTTCCAGTCTTCCGACCACTCAAAGCGCTTTACACTACGTGTCAGCATTCACCCATTCATACACTGATGGCAGAGGCTGCTAAGGTGCCAACTTTGCCCATCAGGATCTAATGTAAATACTCATTCACACACCAGAGCCAGAGCACTTTGGGGTTTAGTGTCTTGCTCAAGGACACATCAACATGTGACCTGGGGGATTGAACCACCAACCTTCCAATTGGTGGACAACCTGCTCTACCCTCTGAGCCACAGCCGCCAATTGTGTAGGCTAGTAGAGGCCTACTAAACTAACAGCCCTCAAATTTGCAGGCAAGACAGTTTTCTTGACTTTAGACATTGATATCTCCACAGCGGCTGAACAGATTTTTACCATTCAAACAGCATTTGAAATGTTCGTTATTTTGTAATTTGAACTGTGAGCATAGCCCTTACCAATCACTTACAATGTTTATATCAAGCCTATAAGGCCCTGGGAACACAGGAGTCTAAGTGACTTTGTTTGCACAGTAATGTATTTTCAGGTGGTGTAATGTGTCTTAAGTAGGACTGTCAATCAATTAAAATATTTAATCACAAATTAATCGCATGTCTTGGGTTCTGGAACAGTAACGTTAACTCTCAGCAAAATTAATCATTTTCCATCACGTAAGAAATTCAGTTCATGTAACTTTTAAGCTTAGCCTTAGCTAACATTGATACACACTCTTTTGAGTGTCTAGCAGCGATTATAGCTTAGTATCGGGATTTTAAGTAACCGAAGACAAAACTTTATTATTCTACTCCTCGTAGATCAGAAATCCTTGAATAAAAAAAACGACTCATTGAATTCGGTTGAGAAAAGTAAATGTAATAGTGCCTTATCCAGAAAAACGGCAGCTCCCCCGTTCACTTGTATGTGTTTACAGGCAAGTCATGACCTCCCCAATGTGGCGGCGACACTGATGTATGGCAGCAAAGGGCTGAAGCGGCCAATGCGGTATTTACGTATATACTGTATATCTATAGTCCAGATACCCAAATGTATGAGCACAAGCACTGAAAAAGTGAGTTTTTCATCAACTCGAATGAAGCAAACATATCAATTCTTGCATTCAAAAATCCATTTCAAAATCATAAAAAAAAAATTTAAAAATTGCATGGTGAATTGATGTTTTTTCCCATCCCTACTATTTTCATGGACCAACCTGGTGATGTCTCTTCTTTTAATTTTTAGAATGATGCAGGATGAGTTGTGTTCAGAAGGAACAAACCATTTCTTTGACATCTGGCATATTGGGAAAAACATGTACTGTATCTTCAGGTTGGTAGTTTTGTTTAGGCTGGTTGTCTCATTTTTGTGTCTGTTCCGAAACAGGTCTATGGAAAGCTTTGCATGGTGCAGCAAAGGAGAGGGGGTGTGAGGATCTGGAGGCCAGCCATTATTAACCACCTGTACTGGACGGCAGCTTCCGCTCCTAATGGAGATCCACATGTGATGGAGGCCAAGTGGCAGCGCATGGTGAACCATGTCCTGGACATCCAAGAACACGGCACTCCTGCATTTTTCCCTGCTGTGCACATCCACTTCTGTTGGGAGAAACAACAACAATGAGGCTGAAACAGGTACAACATACTGTGTGTGTGGCTGAACATTATTAGCGGTCCAATCTTCAGTGTGGTGCTTGGTTTATTCAGGGTCCATTTCACTCCAGCAATGAAATACTCTGGTGGTACATATAAATGTCATCTTTGTAATTTGAAACGCAATAATATACCTAATAATAGCTTAACAACAAAACGTATTTATATTGCACTCAAATCAGTATAAATTAAGTAATAATATATAATATATATATATTAATTAATTAATACAAATAATATATTTCACTCCCTCATCCTCTACTTTCCATCCTCCTTAGTATGTATGGATGTTCAGCACATACATATTATGTGATAGTGAAAGAACAAGTATGAAGAAAACTAATGCAGTCTAACACAGCAGCCCACACCTCAGTGATAAAAATGGGGCCAGCAGACTCAAAACCAATAATAATAATTAAAATAAAAACAATTGCCTTTCTAAAACGGTTCAAAAACATAAACTTCATGAAGATAGAATTTTTGTAGGTTTTTTTATGTTACATTAACCTGCATTAGTTTTAACTTGGTTTAACTAACCAACCGGGAACTAAGTATTTATTGAATATTTCATCCTGTCAATGGTTAATGTCCCTTTTTATCCACAAGGTAGCAGCTTTGTAATACTTTACACAGTACTAGAAAACATCTTGTGAACTGTGAATCTGCTTTTTACATGTTTCACTTAGTAGTCGCGCCCTTTAAAGGAGGAGCCAACGTACCTTTAGCAGTTTCTCAGTCCCTAAATATTTATTATGTAAGTCAGTGCATGAGTCAGTAGTATCACTGAATGTGAACTAAAAATAAAAAGTCCTTTCCCCAGCATTTGCATCGGCCCTCATGAAGTCTCTGAGGGAGGGCTACTCCAGGTCACCAAAGACTCTACTGCACCTGCCAGAAGAGGATGATATTTTCACTTTATCTTTGTTTATATTAATCTCAACCTGATGTTTGAGATTGTTATAAACTGGTTTAAAAAGTGTAAAACCAACACAGATGTTGTGGTCCCGGTTTTCAGGTTGTGATTATTATAAATCAAGACAAAGTCAGATCAATACTACAATTCACATTAAGCTACAGTGTGTAGGATTTGGTGGCATCTCGTGGTGTGGTTGCAGATTGCAACCAACTGAGTACCCCTCCGCTCAATCCTCCCTTTCCAAGACTGTGAGCGGCACGGGTGCAAAACCGTGGTAACGCCATTCGCCTCGCTTAGAGTCCATCCTTACCATAATAACGCTACTTTAGGGGCAACAGAAGTCAGACGTCTGGTGGTACCACGGTTTTGCAGTCTGCTGCTCAGGCTACCGCAGTTTCACAAGCGTGTCAGAGAACTACGGTGGCCTTCAGGTAACGTAAAAACACTAAAGGCTCTCTCTAGAGCCAGTGTTTGGTTTGTCCTTCCTGGGCTACTGTAGAAACATGGCGGAACAACATGGCAGACTCCGTGAAGAGGACCCGCTCTCGGATCCCCCGTAATGTTACACACTGTTCATTTAACCTGTAGGCCAAAGAGGTTATTCACATTTGTTTATTTGTGAGATATCTCTGAAACCTGGTAAGAGATTGTGATTAAATCTGGTAAACAATTGGGCCAAGGATCAAGTGTCTATTTTTGTTTGTTTATTACGTTTTCTCAACAATGCAAGATAGGGCATTTTTTAACATTTTCACTCTTTACTTATGCTTATTGTAATCAAAAGCATCTGGCATCATACTGTATATCTCATGATTGTCTATTTTGATGTAGAGCGAGATGTAAATTAAAACATTTTCTATGTAAGGGATAATGTACAGCGAGCCGGCATCGGGGTTTATTTCACAACAATGACCCGCTAGCTGTACATTATCACACTTATTACACGGCTATTTAGTTAAGAAATCAATAATTTGACACAAAAAAGGTTGACATCAGAATTAGGGCCCATGGCAACGGTCTGTTATACATAGCAACGGTCTTCTATATAAAGAAATAACTGTGATTGACCAATCAGAATACAGGGCTTTGTTGAATACTCGATTCTGATTGGTCAATCACAGCGTTCTACGGTCTGTTATTTCTTCATAGCAGACCGTTGCTATGGATAACAGGCTGTTGCTATGGGCCTAATTCTGATGTCAGACTCTGGAGGACTGTTTTTGTGTCAAATTATTGATTTCTTAAGTAGATAGCCCTGTAATAATACTGTAATAAAATAGTGTCTTTATGTGTTATGAGTTAAATGCATTTTTTGTAGCTGCCCAGATTTGCATCCCGTTATTTCAGCCAAGATGAATGTTAGTTCACTTTTTTAATAGTCGTGTATCACAGCTGTTACCTTGCACTATATTCAGTTTTAAGTTTTCTTCATCTCCTTGTATTTTTATATCTGGTATATTTTATTTGTAATATGCACTACTAACCTTTTTACTGCCTTTTTACTAACATGTTTTTGCACTATGGAACTGTGACGCTGGAAACTTGAATTTCCCTCTGGATCAATAAAGTTACTATCTATCCATCTATCTATGTATCTATCTATCTCTCTATCTATCTAGTGGATGTATGAAATTCACACTGTCCAGCTAAATACGTGCTGATAAAACCATCCAGATCTGTAGAAATAAAGTGAGGCATTATTGGGCATCAGGTATATTTCTTTACCTGCCCAGAATTATCTTCCCTCCTTCCTCAGATCAGAGTGTTACACAGGCTATATGAGGTTCACACTGTCCAGCCAAAACAGACCCAGAATATGAGCATATAACATCCATCATTTGATCACAAAGCGTCTGAAAGGAACTTATGTTCGGCACTTGCAGAGAGTGACGTACTTTACAACATTTGATGAGCACTCGAAGGCAGCAGCGCAACAAGGAAGGGAGTGTCGACATTCACATCGACAATAATCACGACAACATTCAGACCTTCTGTTGTCTTTATACATATAGCGACGGGATTTTCCTCGAAGACTACTGAGGCTTCAGACCTTCTGTTGTCTTTATACATCCAGAGATGGGAACGGGATTTTCCTCGAAGACAGCCAAGGCTTCAGTCTACTACTCAGGTGTGGTAACTATTATTTATTACTTTGTTTGATGAGGATTTTTCTCACACTTTTGATATAGTTCAGTCTGACCTAGTCTATCTCTGTCAGAACAATTTAGTAGCCTAACAAAGCATAAAATGTGTTGTGCCTTTTGCGTGTCTTTACATTGTTTTCAGATTTAACATTAATAAACGTGATTGTAGTTTTCACATTTGAGATTATTACAAAGAAGCTGTCGTCTGTCTTTAGAGGACATGAAAGGACAAATGTCCTCCTGCTGGTTGTTGCAGACTCTTTACGCTCAAATCTAAAAGAGATTCACATTTATACAACTTTGGTTTCATTTGTGAAAACATAAAAAGGAATTAGGGCATATATCCAGAAGTTTAGGCTAATATTTTATATATATGACCCAATAGTGTGTGCGTGTATTGTGTGCACAATAGGAGGAGAACATCGTCGTAGCAAATCAGCAGCTCACAAGGAAGTGAGTTTTAATATATGATGTAATTGTCATAAACAATCACTTAAAAGTTACATTTTAAACACAACTTTTATAGCTAGTAACTCATTAAGATGAAATGATGCCATTCGGGAAAAAAACAAATCATTAAAGCTTTTTGGAAATGTGATCATTTGGTCTTAAATTATGTTTTTTTTATTGAATGTGTAATAGTCCATGAGCCAGGGGGTTGGTCTTGCCACTTTGGAGGGACCAAGTCTCATAGTGATTTGTTTTAAAGGTCTATGTCCCTAGTGTTGGAAAATGCATGATAGCATTGCAGCAGTGGTAGCTTTCTATATGCTATCACTCCTTTTTTCATCCCTCCATCATTAAAATGTTTCCATATTTTTCGCCATTTTACACATAGATCCAGTATAAAAGAGGGAAACCAACACACAATATCATGAAGTCATATATCATTGTAAAGCTTAGACTATAATCTATCTTTTAGTCACATTGTCATCAAACTGAGGTCAAGGGAATTTGACCATTGAACTCTAATGCTGCAATGGGGCAAATTCTGAATGCAACTCCAAATGGCCTTTTAACTAACTCCATATTGATCTGATGTGCCCATGGATAGTTCCAGCATAAAGAGCACAAAAAGAGCTTTAAAATTATATATTATATGACTAACAACAATAACAACATTTCTTATCAGAATAAACGTAACTTTGTGCAGTTTGTATTTGATAGAATGTTTTGAACCTTGCACTGGATTCTGTTATTGGGGCAGTTGTAAATGGCTTTCTTAGCAGCAGAAACACAAAATAATACAAATCTCAAAAAACTTTACTAAGAAATTAATTCTCTATACATTATTTTATGTTTTCCCACTCTTACCTCGTTGTCAATATAAACATGTTCCAACTGATGAGGCCCTGACTCAGTGGCAATGGGTTTTATTCCAGGTGAAATGTGAAAATGATGTTCACTTTTTTATAAAGGCATGAAACTTGGTACACTTGAACAGTTTGGAACCTTGAACATTTCCAGACATGGAGCCATCGCAACAAAAATTTCCATAACCAAATTATGTATTTTGCATGTGTTGTCTGTCCCTGTTTGAATGGCCAATGTTTACAATGACACCATTCACAATATCATAAACTGTTCAGGTAAATAATTAATGGTGAATTCAGTGATGTTGTATGAAGCAAATCACACTATCTGAGAACCTTAATATAACATAATTTTCACATTTCACCTGGAATATAACTCATTGCCACTGAGTCAGGACCTCATCAGTTATTGTTGTTAGTCATATAATATATAATTTAAAGCTCTTTTTGTGCTCTTTATGCTGGAACTATCCATGGGCACATCAGATCAATATGGAGTTAGTTAAAAGGGCATTTGGAGTTGCAAGCTGCATCCCAAAGCGTCTCATCCTTGCGTCTTAGTCCCTCTCACCAGGGAAGCATGGAGAGACGCAAAGAAACAATGCAAGGACAGAGGAAACGATGAAATAACGTTTTAAGAGACATGAGACTGTCGTGTCCTCTGAAGCGTCACGTGAAACGACGTCCGTTTCTGATGACAGCAGAAGCTGTTAACAGCTGTTTGTGTCTGAACTGATCTTATAATACTAATAAAGACAAGTGCAAGCTGCAGTCTGTATTTATACTGTGGACTGAGTCCTGCTTAGAGGACCAGGAACCATCTCTAATGGAACAATATCTTTATATAATTTATTCATTGTTAGTTTCAGTATTTATTGATATTCTGATAGTGAGTTAATTATTTCATAACCCAGAATATGACTAGGCTGAATGTTTGAGGGAAAATGTAAATGATGTAACTCATATCAAACCGACGTTCAGGAATTATCAGCCTCATGTGACTGAATGGAAATGAGGATAAATGATGTAAATGTGTTTGTTGCTGGCAGACAGACTCTCCTTCTCTCTCTGACTTTAATAGTATCATTAATAAAAGTTAACGGGGGAAATAACAGATCATGAAAAGAAAAATCTTTCTAATAAAAGGAGAGAATTATTTTAAGTCTGTCTGTCAGGTTTTATAAACCACTCTCAGTGTCAGGCTGCTTCAATGGCGGTGTGTGAAGGAGAGATACTGCAGGTCCTTCTGCTGCTGTTCACACCTTCAGTTAACACTGATTTGAACTACATGGTGAATCAGAAGACAGCTAAAATATAAAACGTTTAATCTTTGATCTGTGTTCACTGCGGTATAAATCTCCAGTGATGTTGAGAGGTAAAGTTATCAGATCAGTCCGGTCGGCAGCAGCGTCCAATCAGTGACTTATATCCAATAAGGGGGCGTGTCGGTCGGTAATAACATCCGTGATGGATACACTGGTGTATCCTTGCTCATCGCTCCTCCGGCAAGCCTCCTCGATCCTCGATCCTCGATCCTCGATCCTCGATCCTCGCTCTTCGATGCACAAATAAGAGCTTTGGGACGGTCTTCAAGATGGCGCACCAGAACAACTTCTGGTTCAAGCGAGGATTGAGGAGCGAGGAAATGAAAATTAAGAGCTTTGGGATGCAGCCGCATTCAGAATTTCCCCCATTGCAGCATTAGAGGTCAAAGGTCAAATCCTCTTGACCTCAGTGTCATGACAATGTGACTGAAGGATAGATTATAATCTAAGCTTTACAACAATATATTACTTCATGATATTGTGTGTTGGTTTCCCTCTTTTATACTGGATCTGTGTGTAAAATGGCAAAAAAAGATGGACAAATTTTAATGATGGAGGGATGAAAAAAGGAGTGATAGCACATAGAAAGCTACCATTGCTGCAATGCTATCAGGCGTTTTCCAACACTAGGGAATTAGACCTTTAAAAAAATCCCTATTATACCTGGTCCCTCCAAAGTGGCACAACAGCCAAATTTTGGTGGTCTGGCTCATGGACTGATTAGGGCATATATCCAGAAGTTTAGGCTATGATATATAAATATGACCCAATAGTGTGTGCGTGTATTGTGTGCACAATAGGGGAAAACATCGTCGTAGCAAATCAGCAGCTCACACGGAAGTGAGTTTTATCTAATTTCATCTAATTGTCATAAACAATCACTTAAAAGTTACATTTTAAACACAATTTTTACAGCTAGTAACTCATTAATATGAAATGATGCCATTCGGGAAAAAAACAAATCATTAAAGCATTTTGGAAATGTGATCATTTGGCCTTAAATTATGTTTTTTTTTATTGAATGTGTAAAGTGATTATTATAATTACTCTAAAAAGTGTTTTGAAATTGTACTTTTTGTTGTTTTATTTCCTAATCTGTCTTCGGATCAGTTTTTTTGTTTTTGTTTTTGTTTTTTTACATATACAGTTTTTGTTTATTCCTCTTTTGAATTTAACAGCTCTCTGTTTTAGACACAGAAACAGACTGCCAGCGTGCCACACTGAAAATGGCGGACGGTCCAAGTGAAAGAAAAGTAAGAATTATTATTTTATGTACAGTGGTATGCGCTATGGAAAAAATATGAATTTATTCACCCTTTAAATACTCAGTAGTCAAATAGAATATTTAATTGTCTCATTTTAATTTTCCTACAAACCTTTTTAGTGAAATATTTAAATACCATTTTAGATATACTGTAGATATACAGTATATATTTAGATTAGATTTAGCTATACTGTATTTATTTGTAGTTCCACTTTAGCTCAGTGCTTTCATTTTGTAAAATGTCCTGCTGTTAATCCACTACATTTCAAATGGGACTACGTTTAAACATTGTTTTTGGCATTTTTTTACTGACACATAATAAATCAAACATGGGACCTAAAGGGTGACATGGCCCACATTTTAACCATAGGCCAACAGCACAATGTATTTTGTTGTATTTCTATTAAAATGTATTTGACAGATTTAGATTAGTTGTTTTCTAATAATACAGTATATTGCCTAGGCCCAGATTCTGTGATAATATTAAAATACTGAGTAAAGGTTTGAGTATTTTTCCACCACTTTAACCATACACATTTTGTTTTCTTGCTGACAGAGAACAGAGCTGGAGAACGATCCAGGGAGCTGCTGCAGGTAAGAACCAGTTTTCTTTTCTGTTCAGGGAAGTTTAAATGAACAATGTCAGGATACCTGGGAAGACGGGTGTGTTAAGTAACACACCCGTCTTCCCAGGTATCCTGTCACAGAGCATTTAGTGGCCAGTTTGAAAACTTGAAAGCAGTTTAAATATAAAAGCCATTACAAGATGCTTCCAACATCACAAATAATAGCAAAATGTATCGAGAGAAACTCAAAAAATGCCAGAGCAAATGTGGAACACAAACAGAAGGTTTTCTTTTTACGTTTCAATTGGACAGTTGTGAATGCAGTAATCATACTCTGGTGTGGACCAAAACAACCGAACCGAGTCCTCTTGCGGGAGGCGGTCTCGGATTGTTTCCAAGCGAACCAAAATACAGGCTGCCTGTGCGGGCATTTATTGAGATGGACACAGGTAAACGACAGGTTAACATGAGTGGGAGAGGTCTTTATTTATGAATTTATGAATTTATGAATTTATGAATTTATGAATTTATGAATTTACTCACTTAATCATTTATTAATTTATTAATTTACTCATTTAATCATTTATTCATGTATTTATTTGACAGGGACAGTGCACAGCTTCTTAGCTGTACCAGAGATACTGTAGCTATAAGCTAGTTTACATTTGTAGTCCCTGGGCAGGAAACAGAGAATGGCATCTCTGTTAAGAAAACTAACACTGTAGTATAAAACACAATTACAAAACAGTAACGTTGCTGACCTGGACCTCTGCAGTATGAAGAGAACATACAGAATATGCTAAATAAAGATCACAAAAACAGTAACGTTTATAAAGTAATATAAGATGAACTGGAGGAGAAGGGATTTGTGCACACAGTAGATCAGTGCAGAGTCGAAGTGAAAAAACGTTGACAGCATCATAGTCTGCGATTCCCTGCATAGAAGTAGCAGCTCTCAAGACAAAAAAGATAAGTTTGCTCCTTTGTAAACGCCCCTCAGCAACTTTTTTTGTAATTTGTTCCGCTTTGATTTGTGCACTGTGAAACCGAACCAGACTAAATAGAAAACAAACCAAAAGTATCAATTTCACTCTGATTGGGACTAGCCAAATGGACTGTGGCTTGTGAAAGCGCCCTTAGTTGACAGAGGGTTTCCACACATCTTCCAGCAGTATGCCGTTGAATCCGGTGCCTCTCAGTGCCATGGACAGCCATGTCATTGCTCAGGATAGCAAACTTCCAAAGAAAGAAAAAAAAGGACTGGAGCACACTGATTGACTTGCAGCCTTTAATTGTCCAAAGAAACATTTGTCATCTTTTCTATCTTTCAGTTCGGCAGGTCAGCCGTCTGATATATTCCCATGGCGCAACAGTGAAAAAGGTAAAATAAGATTATGTATCCCAAGAGAAATTGTTGTGCAGCAGTTGCAGTACAAAGTAAGAAGAGTGCAAATATATAGAATACATCTTTTCCTAACATGTCATAAAACCTTGAAGCAAGTATTTTCCATATTACATCAAATTCCTCTTGTCCGGCATCTGTTTGCAGGTTCACATTACCCGACACAGGTGTCAGACTATGTATCCATGTATAGATACAAGACTTTTGGCTTAGAGAACCCACCTGGTGCCACATTGACAATAGGAGACCTGGACGACACCATTTACAGTGAGGAAGAGGACGAGGTGAATGGGTGGGGGAAGTTCTACCTTCCCAAAGTAGTAAGCATGCAGGTTTTAGGTGTAGTGGAGGGGACCTCATGCCCGAGTGACCAGCTCGTTCTGATGACCTGTGAGGACAGAAAGGTGTATGCCTATGATGGAGAGAAGCTGCATTTGGTGGCTTCAAGCATGAGGCAGCTACAACGCAACGGAATAGAGTATCCAGCACCCGAGAGATATTACAAAGGGGAGGCCTTCAAACACATGGTGAGAAGTTACAGTAAAGCTGCTGGGAACAAACAGGGCTTTGTGATTGTTGACCCTGATGATTGAGCACCTGTGGGCACTGACAACGATTTTTTTTATATTGTCTTTTGTGTGTAGACCGAGGAGGACTGGGCAAAAGTGCAGAAGAGGCTGGACCAACAGTTTCATGAACTGGTGATGTCAAAAAAATCTGAATTACTTGAGAATCTCAAATTGATCAAACAAAACATAGGTGGGTATCTTTGTCTTTGCTGCAGGGTAAACGTTAAGGTCTCTTTCAGTTGTCTCTTGTGTGGAATAATTAATCATTCAGTAATTTTCCTTTTACAGAGTCGTAGGGGATCTGCATGTCTTCGGACTGTGGGGGGAAGCCGAATAACCACCACACAGAACATGCAAACTCCACACAGAATGGCCCCAAGCCGGGTTCGAACCCAGAACCTTCTTGCTATATGGAGAGATCGCCAACCACTCAGCAAAGCCACTACAAACAAGCGTATCCCAAACAGTTCGGAGTGTTCTCAGAAAATAACAAACTAGTAGTGTGACGATTCACTCATTTCACGATACGATACACTCATTTCATGATATGATACGATACACGATATTATAACGTGCTGTTAGCCGCCGAGCTAACGCGTTCTGCTTGTGTAAACAGCAGCGGTGGATGAGAGACAGCGGACAGAGCAGATCGAAACGTTCGAGGACAGAAGCAACAGGTTAAACCACTGTTCATTTAACTTAAATAGAAGTTGGTTTATTATATTTTAAAATATTGCACTGCCTTGTATCTTGAGAACTGAATCAGCAGGTCCTGCAGTTGCACTTTTTATTATTTTCAAATACAATGTGTATGTATTTGCCATTAATCGTTGTTTACTTGTTTATATCCATAATTAATTTATCCCTGATTCCCTTACAAGAAAAACTTAGAGGAATCCCAACCTGTAATGTTCAGTATCCAACTATTTATTTCACAATCACATAGACGGAATTTTTGGCAAAAAAGTTACAGTATCGATTTCAAATCATTGAATCGTATCGTATCGCTCTAGATGAGCCAAATATCGTCCTGAATCGTATCGGAACCATGAAAATCGTATTGTATCGTATCTTTGTATTGTTATACCCATACTGATCGGTATATATATGTGTCAATATATATGTATATACTGTATGTATCAATTTTAATGTTGTGTAGACTGGTGACAGATTGAAGGAAAAACCTGAATGAATCAGTGGACAGATCATATGTTATGAATGGAAACAGTTTCATGCATGGAATAAGGAGTCAGTGAAAGGTTTTATGAAAATGATGTGAATCATATGCTAAGGCCTTCACAGTCACCAGATCTCAATCCAACCTATTAACCATGATTTAAAGGTTTTGCTGAAAAATACACTTCCTTTCCTCTTGGTCGATCCACAAGACAGGGTTGCCTGAGTCCCTTGCTGAAGATAAGAGAGGACTCTCGTATTGCATATATATACACTCACCGGCCACTTTATTAGGTACACCTTGCTAGTACCGGGTGGTCTTCTGCTGCTGTAGCCCATCTGCTTCAAGGTTGGACGTGTTGTGCGTTCAGAGATGGTATTCTGCATTCCTTGGTTGTAACGAGTGGTTATTTGAGTTACTGTTGCCTTTCTATCATCTCGAACCACTCTGCCCATTCTCCTCTGACCTCTGACATAAACAAGGCATTTTCGTCCACACAACTGCCGCTCACTGGATATTTTCTCTTTTTCGGACCATTCTCTGTAAACCCTAGAGATGGTTGTGCGTGAAAATCCCAGTAGTTCAGCAGTTTTTTAAATACCCAGACCAGCCCGTCTGGCACCAACAACCATGCCACGTTCAAAGTCACTTAAATCCCCTTTCTTCCCCATTCTGATGCTCGGTTTGAACTTCAGCAAGTCGTCTTCACCACCTCTAGATGCCTAAATATATTGAGTTGCTGCCATATATATATATAACAATGATTAATATATGTTACACACATGCTTACGGTGAACGGTTAAAATGACCACTTCTCTTTCTAATTTCCTCAATGTCTGTCTTTTTATCTCCATATCTCGGTCCAAGTCCTGCAGGGTTTTTTTTTTGTGTGATTTTAAACGTTGACTCTTTTTAAATAAATCACTTTTTTCATTGATATTTTCACCTCTGCAAACTATATTTGCTTTTTTAAGTGTGTTCTGTATGCCTACAGACATCTAACAGTTTGTCAATTCTTTAAAACACATTAAGCACTGCAGGAATTGTGCGTGGTCTGCCCTATTACGACCAGAAAGATTATATTATTATATTATAGAAAGAAAGAAAGAAAGAAGGCTGGATGGATATAGCATACATGTCAATCTAGTGGAAATACTTATTTAGTCCAAAATGGATAAGAAGTCAGTGATGTGGTGCTCATTGAAAACATAATTTTTAACAAGACCCAGACACTGTACTGAAAACCAGCCTGGCAACATAGTGAGTGTTACGTGTAGGACATCCACACTATGCATAATTCCTGCAGCACACACTTAAAAAAAAACCACACTGACTGCAAGTATACACAGTAACACAATGTATTAATCAGCAGACAAGTGATCCAAGAAAAATAAAAGGTCAAAAAGCATTGTGGTGTCCTCTCCCTGTTGTTTCATGAATATACACTATATAGTTACTGGTCCAGTGAACTTTATCAGACATTTCTAATCAATAATATATTCATCAAACCTCTAACAACAATATGAACAGCAGTCTTCATAAACACAATATAACCGTAATAATGATTATCACATGAATGATTATAAAAATAAAAATGAGTGATGACCACAATGTTAAAATAACTGTACTTAACTGAATGGTGGTATGTATTCAAGTACTTATTTTATTAGCCTGCATTAAAATATGGTATTTTAATGCAGGTTGATAAAAATATGGCAAAATACATAAGTTCATGGACTAATTGTAAAAAACACATTGGTTTCTGATCGGAGTGACTGCTGACGGAGCAGATAAGACATTTGGATAAATCAAGCCTGGCTGTTAGCCTGGTCTGGAGCAGGCTAGCTGCACAGAATACATCTCCATGGTAATTTATGTGCCACTGCTTTCATGAAACCGAGTCAAGGCTAAACTGAGCCAGGATAACTGGAAAATCCCAGCTTAATCCCCTATCTAGGTTTTGTGAAACAGGCCTCAGGTCCTTCTGTTTGTTTGTTGCTATGCATCACTGTTTAGGGGTTTGGGTGTTTTGTATGAAACCGGGCTGCAAACAAATTTTCTTTCAATGAAGATACTTTTATCTTCATTGAAGAACTTTTAATGCAACTAAATCTTTAATTATCACATTTACTGACCATTTTAAACATTTATATCTAACATTTAACAGAAACTTGAGTACTTTTTCCACTTTTGCTTTTAACAAAAGTTTTTTATGAGTGACAGGATGGAGGGTTACAGAGCCCCCTAGACCCCCAGGAGAAAATGTTATTAACTCGAGTTACTTCATAGTGAACTTTCTCCAATCATTCCTGACAGTCAAGTCATTGACTTCGGTAAAGTTGGAAAGATATTGGAAGATTCAAACTTCCTGGATCAATAACGCATAACAGAAACGTTGTTAAAATACAAACAACGGCTCTTTCTAAACATAGGTAGACAACGAGCTACAACCTCATTTTAATCACAACGATCGGTTCTCCTACCTGGACACATAACATTGGTCTCTATGCGCAGCCGGCTGTGAGACGAGTGGTCAGGGGCCGCCTACAAAGGGCAACGCCGAAAAGAGATGCTATAAAAATATTCCATAACTTCACTGTTATACAGTGTAGTACCACCAAATTACTTCACACATCAATGGTCTCCTCATAGTTGTACTACAACACTTAGTTTGGAAATATATGCTTTTGCATAATTTTGGTGAATTTCTATTGGGAAAAGTATTCAATAACTTCACTGTTATAAAGTGTAGTGCCACCAAAATTATGCAAAAATCCTATTTTTCCAAAACAATAACAAAATATTGTAGTACAACATTGAGGAGATCATTGATGTGTAAAGTAATTTTGATGGTACTACACTGTACAATAATGAAGTTATTGGATATTTAAAAAAATAAAAAAATA
The DNA here is from genome assembly GCF_015220745.1 of Sebastes umbrosus. Taxonomy (NCBI): domain Eukaryota; kingdom Metazoa; phylum Chordata; class Actinopteri; order Perciformes; family Sebastidae; genus Sebastes; species Sebastes umbrosus. The sequence goes on from NC_051283.1 coordinate 9,341,105, forward strand.
AAAAATACTTCTCTAGCTAATGAAATGTTGCAATATTTTGCATTCCTATTAGGTTCTATGGCCGGAGGCATTATGTTTTGGGGGGTGGCTGTAGCTCAGTGGGTAGAGTGGTCGTCTTTTAACCGCAAGGCTGGCAGTTTGATCCCTGGCAGAAATTATGTTAGTGTACTGTTTGGCTGTAAAATGAGAGAGTTTTGTGATCCGGCTGCCATGTTGAGATCAGTTGAAGAAATACCAAGCACCGCCCACCAGCTGGAGCAAACTTTCTCATTTTACAGCTAAACATTTGAGGAGAGAAATAGGCATTACAGTAACAGAATATTGATTCATATTTGATCAGCACTGCCTAGTTTGACTATTTGATGGAAGTTTGTAAGTGATTGACAGCTGCCTCTGTTGAATGAACAGCCAATAGGAACGCTCTCTCTCTGAAATTACCTGTGATTGGCCAAAGTCTCCCGTCACAAGCTAGATTTTTTAAAGCCTGGAAACAGAGAGGAGGTGCAGAAGTCTAGTTTTCTCTCATAACACTTGAATTACAATATGCTGAAAGCTTATTATGCCAAAAATATTCTGCCTACTGCAGCTTTAAGACTTTTTAAGTTTAAGTTTTCGGGTTGTCTATCTGCCCGGTCCATTCATGTGAATGTGATATCTCAGGAAGGCCTGGAAGGAATTTCTTCAAATTTGGCACAAATGTCCACTTGGACTCAAGGATGACCTGATTACGTTATGTTTGTTAGCAGGATTACTCCAAAAGTTTGCGATGGATTTGAATGACATTTTTGGAGGAGTGGCGGTGGCACAATGAACAATCTATTCGATTTTGGTGGCGATCCAGATCATTATCCGGATTCAGGAATATTTTTAAGGATTCAGATCAGCCTGAGCCTTAAGTCTTCAGGGTATAACACATGCACAGTGTAACTGATGACGCGTTGATGATGCGTGATCCCACCTCCTTCTGAGAGCAGAGAGATATGTGTGTGGATGTGTGGCGAGACATCGAGGTGCGAGAGCTGCTATCCATCCACGGTGAGAAAAAAAAAAGCGGTAGATGACAGTATGAGAGACAACGTAGTGTAACGTTATACAGACATAACAAGGCTGCTGAATGAGAGAGGCATCCGCCGATACGTTACATGGAAACACACCGTGTTAATAATAAACCGCCCACCTCACGGTACCGCCAGCTGTGAGCTGTGATCTGTTTTCAAACTCAGGCACCTTGGCGGAGGTCTGCGCTCTCCGAGTGCCATTCTAGTTCAACCTGATATCACACCAAAGCGTGTAATAGACCCACCTGTCCACTAGGGGATATCGTGCCAGTGTCACATTTCGCCTCGCAGAGACGTGATTATTACACGCCTGTATTAACGTGCAGTACCAGCAGGGTGCAACAAAGCCACATATTTAGGATCAGGCAACAATAAGGGTAAGTTAGTTAAGTAAGTTAGTTAGGGTAAGGGAAAACGTCATGGTTGGGCTTAAAATAAGTGCGTAAACTAAGTGAAACATGTACAGAAACTACATAACATCAATGCGGAAAACACGCTACAAATGTCTTTAACGCAACTTACAAAACAAAACACCAGCCGCCCACCACAAGTGGTCTTTCTACCTTTTTATACTACGTCACTAGCTTTGGAGCTTTGTACGGAATACGGAAAACACTTGACAAGCATCACTTCATAACACTGCACCTTCATGCAAGGCTTGTAATATTCGCGCCTCGGCGAGGCAAAATGTGACACTGACATGCTTTCTTCCGGTGGACAGGCAGGTCTATTACACTTTTTGCCATGAGATTGGGTTGCCTGATTAGATTTTGGTTGTCAAAGGTCACTACGACCTCACAAAACACATTTTTGGCCACAACTCTAGAATTCATATGATAAATATGACAATTTCACACAAATGTCTAACAGGATAAAATGATGAAGTGATGACATTTTGGACAGACATGGATGCAAACTGCAACTTGACTGGTTGGCAGAGGCATACAACCACGAGGAGGTAATTCTAGTTTTATTGTATTTGTCAAACAATGTATTAGTTTTTGGTGTAAACAGCTTTTAATTTCAGGGGTTTAGTGCTCTTTATGTGTATCCACCAGCACTCCTTATACAGGTACTTTAAAAGACTTCCTGCTGCCAGAACTATGTCATTCCAGTAAAACAATAGATGCATTCAATAGATGTAATGTTTGTATGACAAGTTTTATTCATATGTTATTGTAACTGTCATGGCAATTTCATCACATCAAGGAGTGTCTGTTTGAATCAGGGGGTAGGGCTTCATTTCCTTCTTTCTGTGTCATTTACTCGACTGACAATGGTGAGTAGCTGCTTTTAAGTGCTTCTCTTTGCCATTATTTTATATCTTTATGATTAATTTCTACATTGCTAATTTAATGTAATGTCAGTGTAATTGTTGTAATGTGCTGTGTATTATTTCTGATTGCATCAGGCTACTAACGTAAACAGGAGGACATCGACAGAAGATACAAAGAGGTGAGTGAGCTGATTTACTGAAACACAAGTTGTTATTGCTGCATCCTGCTTTTTTATTCAAATATTTAATTTTTTATTATTTTAGAGAAGAAGAGTTTCTGAAAAAGAAACTATCTTTCAGAAGGAGTGCTTTCCTGCTTATCTGTAAAATGGTGACTCTGACTGTAGAACACCCTACACTGCTTTTGGATGAGGTACGTCTGATGAGGACTGTAATGAACTTTTGAAATGTTCTGTTTTTGGACATAATACCCTGTCATAGTGTATGTTGTACACACAATGCTTCTCAGTTACACACAAACACGGAAAGCGATATTTAAGGGATAATGTACAGCGAGTCGGTCATCGTTGTGAAATAAACCCTGACAGGGTGATCACGGAGGGGTCTTGCATTGCCCTGAAGGGGTTTATTTTGCAACAATGACCGGCTTGCTGTACATTATTCTGCTTATTACATGGCTACTTAGTTAAATGGATAGTACAGGTGTTTTTTGAAGTGGGGTTGTATGAGGTACTTATCCATAGTCAGTGTATTACTTACAGTAGATGATGGTTGGCACGCCCCCAGCTTGGAGAAAAAGACTGGAGCACCGTCATCGGAGCAAAGCAATGCAGTGCTGTGGACGGGGACGGGGATGGCAAAAAAACATAAACCTAAAACCTAAAAGAAAGGTTCACCTAAAAAAATGTATAACCGTTTAAATGTACGCTATATTTAGAATATTTTCACCATTTTATCTTGCCGTCAGACAGACCTTCTCCTTTCCGACGGGGAAACTGAGCTGAAAGTGAAACTTATTTATGCTTTCTCCAAAGCCATTTTTTTGAGGTAAATCAACTAAGTAGGAAAACTTAAATAGCCGTCTTTTAAATCGTTATGTCCTTAAAGTCGTAAAATTAGCTAATAGCTGAATCCAGAGTTATTTTCCTCGGCATAATGAACGGGCATCAGACCCACGGAACTGCACCTTCCTGCACGCTCATTTGACATATCCGGTTCTGCCGGCTTCCTGCTAGCTGTATGTGGCTGTAATAATGGATATATTGACTGTAATTCATCACTTTTATTATCTTATAATACACCCATGGGCTGTATGCTGTAAGCCTGTACCGTGGTGGATGAACATCTCTGTTCCCAAACAACCAGCTATCGGCCAGTAGCTAGTAGTTCTAGTAGCATGACATAAACAGAACATAATGTATTTGTAAGTTATTTACTAACACGCAGGGCAAAAGCACAGGGCACAACCTCTTATACATCCATGGTCTGTGGTCTGTTGGACGTAGATTCTGGAGGTCCTTGACATGAAAAAGTTTAAGATTGCTCTCAAAATCTGTGTGATGGATTTTTCTAACTTCTATTTATGTCCATCGCTCACTTTATGCTCCTCTGGGAAGCAGTCGGGCAAAAAAGTTTAATAAATAAATAAGTCAGTAAGTAAATTTTTATAATAGTATGCATATTTATAACATTTTGTATTGTTCAACACAGGCCATTTAGGTAGAGACATTAAAATTATGACAATAGATTAGAAATATTTTTTTTGGTTTACGGCACTTTGTAAGCAGACGTTTAACCGGCATCTGATGGACGCTTTCAGTCCAAAATGGCGGTGGTGTAGCTCTGCTGCTGGGTGCTGACTTTGCAATGGAACGAACAATTGACTTTCGCTTCTTAGCAATATACGTTCTTTGGCAGTGGTCTGATATAAAGAAATAACAGACTGTAGAACGCTGTAATTGACCAATCACAATCAATTATTCAACAAAGATGCGTAATAACTGTCTTGAATGTGTTTTGACTTTACAGATTCTTCACAGCATCTTCTTTTTTGGAAAGTTAGACGATCCAGAATTTTCCCCAGAATCTCTTGTGAATGATGATAAAGAACTCAGGGAAATGTTGAAGGACCACTACCCTCGGCCTTTTGACCTCTATTCCTCTCAAGTACCCAAGCGGAGTCCATTCTCATGTGTGCTGGACATGGTAAGATTGTCAAATATAATTCAGTTCTTCTTTGTAAAGTTGTATAGAATTGCTACTTCACCTAAACATCCTAAAATATTACAGTTTATGATTATTGTACATCAATGGTGTTGATAATATTGATAATATTTGTGGTTTCTTACAGATTGTTCACCTGCATGGACAAAAGAATGACGAAAAGGAAATAATAAAGACGCTGCAAGACTTCATCAAGAAACTGGAGAAAGATGGATCAAATGGCCTGGTCCCCTCCACCATCTGTGTCTCTCAAAGCAACATCCCAGAATCAGTAAAGTACTACGGAGTCTCCATGTCCAGTTTAGGCCTTAAGCCCGGGAGAATCATGGTTGCCGCGTCCTGTCTTAGCAGCTGGGACAGTAAGGTGGCTGATGCAGTGATGACCTACAAACAAAATAAGAAAAAGAATTTGGATTTTGATGGGACCGTCAAACTTCAACCGTATGTCAGGTGCCAGGCGTTTAGCATCCGTGACGGAACAGAAAAGCCTCCTTGTAAATCCTGTGGGAATTTGTTTGGTTTGGAAACAAATGAAAAAAAAGAGTGGGCCTATGGCAACTGTGCCGAGGCTGAAAGTTTGAGCAACTTGCTTAAAAATGATGAACAGGTTAGAGAGCAAGTACAACCAACATCTGAGACGTGCACAGATGTGAACAGGGAGAAGGTTAAAGAGAGTGTCTTGAAAGAACTTAAAAGTTTTCTGGGTGTGATTTTCTACGACCCAAGAGTTTGATCTTAAAAGGGGGGAACATATCGAGTACAATTCTTGTGGTCCTTTATTATAAAGTGACCAGGTTGAGCTCTTTTGATATGATTCTTTATCAGTAAAAACTTCACTGTAACCCTCTAGGCACTGAAATTTGTACTTTTTTGTGGATATCACATTCATGTGATGTATTGATCACAATAAAATAACAGTGATGTAAACTCAGGTTCATATTTTGTTTTGATTGTATCTCCTGCAACCTCATCCAAACAAGTGATTCTTGACTGAGGATAATTAAGTATTCCAAGACCAAAAAAAAACAGCTATCATCTCATCTACAATGCTGTCAAATTGAACTTTTCTATTATGTTCAAGGCCTTTGACACATTCATCAAAAGCATGTTATACATAAAGTTGAAAACAAGTTGCTTTTGAATAACTCATTCACTGACCATGGGACATTATGCAGACATAACCCAAAAATCTGTTGGAATATAGTTGAAGATATCTCAAGAACTGAGGTCTAAATAAGTCAAATTATTGTTTTAATTAATCAAATGATTAATGTATATTTACCTTTACACAGTATAAATCTTCTAATGTAAGAAACTTTATTACATTCGTCATATACATACACGTATATACATTCAATTTGACCTCTGCATTTAACCCATCCTAAGCATTTAGGAGCAGTGAGCTGCTGTAAAGCACCCGGGGAGCAACTTGGTGTCTCACCCTCAAGGACACTTTAACATGAATCAAACCGAGGCTATCAAAGGGGATGCGATGAGTGTGGGGTACCGCGGTTTTACACTCTGCGACTCACTTTACCGCAGTTTCACAAGCATGTCTGAGAACTACGGTGGCCTTCAGGTAACGTAGAAACGTGAAAGGCTCTCTCTAGAGCCAGTGTTTGGTTTGTCCGTCCTGGGCTACTGTAGAAACATGGCAGACTTCGTGGAGAGGTCATGTCTAGAGGATAACCCCAAAAGTGCAAAAAACTTGCAAAAGACCCCTATGTAGATATGAAGGGCTCATTCTAAGCTAACGAAAACACAATGATTCTGAGTTTCAGGTGATTATACACAAATGAAAATATAGTTATGTATTTAATATTTGATTTCTGCTTTAGAGTGCTACAGGAATGAGTCCTAAAACCTGGAAATGAGTTAGCATTTTAGCACTTCCGGTTCCCTCATCTGGAGGTCAATGGGTTTTTAGTTAGACGCCTGAAATAAGGTCTGTAGTTAACACAAGCTTAAGAGATTTTAAGGTTTTGTTCTACGACATAAAATATGTCATTAAATATCCCACTCGGGAATTTTTAAGCCTTGATGCATCTTGAAAAAGGCGGTTGCTAACAAGTGGCTAAATAAGACTACTAAACGTCATCACGCCGACTCGTCCACCTTTACAGCCTCGTTGTGTATACTCATGTTCATGCGACCGTTTGCATTCACACTTCAAAAATCATAAAAGTAGTGTTCCTTTGTGGAGATTATATTCCTGAACAAAATGTGTAAGTATCACAAACGTGTGTTTGCCACAGAGTTTATTTCCTGCAATAATCCAAAACCCTATGGAAAAATCCCATTGGCATTTTAGAGAGAAAACCAATGCGATATTAAATTCCTGGTTGGCCTACATAAATATGTCATCACTGCAGCACTCTATTGGATCTCCTGAAATGTTACACACTGTTCCTTTAAGATTTAATACTTTTTCTTTTTCTTTTCTTTTTTTTGGAGCCGTTTCACCCTCCCCATAATGTATCCTCCATTTCCTTTGTGCATTGCATTGTGGGAGAATAGTGTGAATCAACAGCACATACAAAAACACGTCTGAACCTTGAACCAGCTCATGACATCAGGCTTGAATTTGTTGTGACAAATACTGCTTTTAGCAATACTGCTGTTCAGTGGCATCATTCGTAGCTCCACACTATCATCCACCGTCATTTCCACAGGAGAACAATCAATCTGTACTATAGCCTACAGCTTGTAAATTCAGAGAGCCACACTGGTTGACTCAGTAGTTTAGCATCTAACATTTGTGTCTGCATTTGTTTTAGCATTGGCACACCTTCAATAGTTGGATTAAAACAAAAACTCATTGCACCTTACCCTACCAACGTACAAACACTCCCTGTCAGAAGTAAGCAAACCGATAGTATGACATTGTGTAAAAAGAAAACAACAAGATAAAATCATTAAACATCTACAGTGTAAGGGAGCAGCAAAACCTGAATGCACTGAAAGATCTGAGAGTCACGGTCTGGTTCTCCACCCAGAGGCCCTCGGACTTTTTCTTAAGACTTAATCTTGCATCTTTTTAGTGGCTTATATTGCTTCTGTTTTGTCTGGAGGATTTTGGTTTTTAGGTTTTGGGTTTTCTGTTACATTCCTTGTCTCATTCTTCATTTAGTGATTCCCGTTTTATTTCTGATAAATTGTTTTCCCTGTTCCCCTGCCAGATTGTCTTTGTTCATCCCCCGTGTGTACATCACTTTCCCTTATTCCTCGGCTACGTTCCATATCGCATACTTTTTCTTTTTACTTTTAGTACGTACTACAGCTGCTCTTACAAAGTATGTGCTGTTTTTGAATGCGGTATGCATACAAGTTGCGTCTTGAACTTTGACCCTCTTGCTCATATGGTGCCTTCAAATGGGGTCGTGTTTACCGTGTTCATGACAAGAGTCCATATGAACGTCCCCTCTTGTGGTATTCACGACGTCGTAAGTGGGAAGTTTCTGAAAGCTCTGAGTTGTGACATGTTTGTTGACGTTGTCAAAAATGACAGAGGCCATGGAAGTACATTTATATATATAATATATTGTAATTTTAGTCATATATTTTTTTTTCTCTTCAGAATACTATAATATGTCTGACCTCATCTTTCTCCTCTGTCATTATGCCTTTGCATTTCCTGCATTATGTTACCCACTTGCTAGCTCGCTAAATTGTTAGCCTCTGTGGCTTCTAGACGCCGACCGTAACGTTATTATTGCCGTTGCTTAGCAGCGGTGTTCTCACGACTTAACCACTTGAACGCCGAGCATATTGTGTACACGACTTCCCATGTTGTAAACACAAGCTCAAAATGAGAAAGTTTGCTCCGGCTGGTACTTCATATTTCCTAAACAGATCTCAACATGGCAGCCGGGTCACAAACTTTCTCATTTTACCATTAAACAGTACAAGATGTTTCTGAAAACATTTGAGGAGAGAAATAGGCATTACAGTAACAGAATATTGATTCATATTTGATCAGCGCTACCTAGTTTGACCGTTTGATCACAGTTTGCGAGTGATTGACAGCTGCTCAGAGATGGCAGACTCCAGATCAGCTCTGATTGGTTGTTTCCTAGAAAAACTATCAGTGTTCATATGTTGCAGCATATCATATATTATTTTAACATAACTCAAACAAATTAGCAAATGGAATCACGTGTTCATACGGCTGCACTGATATAGCAGATATAAGAATGTAGAAAACATGTATGCTTTCTTCATCTGTATGTGTTCATGTATTCTGCTACTGAAACAGCTCCAGTATATATTGACAGAACTGGAGCGAAGTATTTTCTTTAGCACAATGTGACAAAACAACCACAGACAGCAAAATAACTTTTCATGCACATGAAATATAATCACATCAAACTGTTCACACTTCTTCTTTTTATTGAACATAAGCTATTATGATTAACACTGAATCATCGTTTTGACAGGTGACTTCATGTTGTCTTTTTCCTCCAGTGGGTTTGTCTCAGTGGCAAAGATTCAACCTGCTACAAGCTCTAAATCAAAATCATCACTGGGATATCTCTGTGTTATAGATTTATATTAAATCTCCAATATCACAGTTGAGTCCAGAGACTTTAGCAGCTAAATCAATTTTCTACTGCATGACGTGGATTTGATTGGAAAGTGTATAAGTTATGACTACACCGGGGGTCAGCAACCTTTTTGATATGAAGTTCCACTTTTAAATTTTCTTTTTAATCAGAGTGCCATATCAACATTAAGGTTAACATTAAGTTTAATTATGACACCACATCAAAATAGCATAGCAGAGTTTTAAATCAGGACATTGTAATTATCAGGGCTGTCAAAGTTAATGTGATAATAACACGTTAATGCAAATTTGTTTTAGCACCACTAATTTCTTTGACACATTAACACAACTTGTGATATTTAGGTTGTCGCAGGCTCAGTTTTAAAGCTAGAGTGAAGATACTGGCATCAAATGAAACTAGAAAACTTAAGGAAGTATGACCAACCGTGTCATACTAGCATGTCGGCAGGGAGGCTAAATATCGCTCCAAACTAACGCCAAATTTTGTCAAGGAAAAACTGGCATGGCCATTTTCAAAGGGGTCCCTTGACCTCGGACCTCAAGATATGTGAATGAAAATGGGTTCTATGGGTACCCACGAGTCTCCCCTTTACAGACATGCCCACTTTATGATAATCACATGCAGTTTGGGGCAGGTCATAGTCAAGTCAACACACTGACGCATTGACAGCCGTTGTTGCCTGTTGGGCTGCAGTTTGCCATGTTATGATTTGGAGCATATTTTTATGCTAAGTGCAGTACCTGTGAGGGTTTCTGGACAATATTTGTCATTATTTTGTGTTGTTAATTGATTTACAATAATAGAAGTATATACATACATTTGCATTAAGCAGCATATTTGCCCACTCCCATGTTGATAAGAGTATTAAATACTTGACAAAACTCCCTTTAAGGTACATTTTGAACAGAAAAAAAAATTTGCGATTAATCATGGACAATCATACGATTAATCGCGATTAAATATTTTAATCGATTGACAGCCCAAGTAATTATATAAGAGAGCACTATACAAGAAGACTACCATTCTTATAAAACATCCATATCAGAGCCGAAAGCATTTACCCTTCTAACCTTTCACCAATCTTCAACAATAAACTTCTGGGTAGAACACAACAAGTACTAGCCAATCAGAGGCAGAGTAGCGTGAGTCTTTGTGAAATCCAGGTGGGGGAAAAAATCAATCAAACTACCGAGAATAACAGGCCGCGCAGCAACCAATGGCTGTGAAATGAAAGAGGTAATTTGGCATGCAGATGAGAGGGCACTTCAACATTTTCAAACTCTCTTGCACACTAATTGCTAATGTGCCATTGGTTAAGCCAATGGTGGCACGCGTGCCTAAGGTTGCCTACCCCTGGAATACACAGGCTGTTTTGTTGTGATTCTCCGACTCCACTTCATCGGTGACGTCTTCTACCACCTTCACCTCTGACAGGCCAGACAGCTTCTTTCACACCAAACAAAGACAGGAAGCGTGCTGTGGTCCACAGAACCATTTCCCATCTTTTAAAGGAAAGACAGGAATCAAAGTGCAACAGGAAGAGCAAATAATTCACAGTCACTTGTCATCAGGTAGTAACTTCGGGGATACTTGGAGCTAGGGGAAATACACTTTCTGGATAAGTCATCTAACTATAAAGCGAGGTCTGTCTGTCTGTCTTTCTGTCTGTCCATTTTTCATATCTCAAGTCGTTCATCCGATCTACTTCACATTTGGCGGGTGTATTGTTGGGGACCCAAGGATGTGCAATGTTGAATGTGGTGCAATTTGACCAGATGGTGGTGCTATAATAATGAACTTTGGGTTTTGACCTGTAACTTATGAACCTTAACTCTCCTTTTCCTGGTTTTTGTGGGTCCAGACGAATCTATCCATATAAGACACGCCCATATGTGTCTATACTGATTTTCCGCTATTTTGATTTTGTCCAATCTGATTTTTTTGCTATTCCTCTTACAAATTTTGAGCAATTGTTACCAAATTGGGTACAGAACATCTCTGGACCAAGCTGGAAAAGGTTACTTTTTGGGATTGTTGATGTTTCATACAGTTTCGCTAAAGCTGGTCCTCAAAGTTAACTCAAATGCTGTGGGCAAAGGCTTATATTACAAAAAATGTCATATCTCCTGAACGCTTTGTGCTATTGCGACCACATTTAGTGACATGTGTAGATATGTCTGAGTGACCATGGCAAATTTGGTGCCATTTGGCCAATAGGTGGAGTTGTATCAGTATCTTCTAACTATAAAGGAAGGAATCTCTGTCTATCTTTGTATGTATGTATGACTGTCCTTCACATATCTCAAGACCCATTCATCGAATCAACTTCACACTTGGCAGGTACAAGCAGCCAAACCTCGACAACGCCGCAAGCAAAACTTCTGGGGGCCGAGCAATCGGCCCACTCCAAACAGGTACTGCACTAGTTTACCCAAAACACCGATGAAAAACCATTCAAACAAAATACCATTGCAGGTTTATACGGATTGTTTTGACTAACTTTGGTCAGGGAAGAAACTCAATCAGGAAAAATGCCCAACACTTTATTAAAGCCAATTGTCATTACTAGGGCTGTCAAAGTTAACGCGATAATAACACATGAACTCAACTTGCGATTTTTAGGTTGTCATTCTAGCTTGTCGCGAAGAAGGTTAAATAACGCTCCAAATTTATGCCAAATGTTGGCGAGGAAAAACTGTCATGGACATTTTCAAAGGGGTGCTTGACCTCTGACCTCAAGATATGTGAATGAAAATGGGTTCTATGGGTACCCACGAGTCTCCCCTTTACAGACATGCCCACTTTATGATAATCACACGCAGTTTGGGGCAAGTCATAGTCAAGTCAGCACACTGACACACTGACAGCTGTTGTTGCCTGTTGGGCTTCAGTTTGCCATGTTATGATTTGAGCATATTTCTTTATGCTAAATGCAGTACCTGTGAGGGTTTCTGGACAATACTTGTCAATGATTTGTGTTGTTAATTGATTTACAATAATAAATATATACATACATTTGCATAAAACAAGCATCCCATGTTGATAAGAGTATTAAATACTTGACAAATCTCACTTTAAGGTACATTTTGAACAGATAAAATATGTGCGATTAATTTGCGATTAATCACGATTAACTATGGACAATCATGCGATTAATCATCATTAAATATTTGAATTGACTGACAACCCTAATCATTACGTAAGCCAGTCTGTACTTGTGTGTTGATTTTTGTGATGCCATTTCTGAAAAACCAAACAAAATGCCATTCTTCAGGAAACGTCTGGTGAGTGATGGGAAATGTGATTTATTTTCAGCTGCTACGTCACAGACGCTTTGTCTGGCTTTTCCTGTGGCCCTCTCTCCAAAAACATGTTTGTTTTCAGATCTATATTTGTGTAGCCAAACTGCTACCGGTGGGGGAAATCCTGTCTGACCTCTCAGCCTGTTCTGATGAAAACACGGGCACTCGGTGACGTCCAGGAGACGGAATGTTAATTTTTCTTTAAACCTTATGTAATTCACAGCTCTTATCGTTGTTTGAACAGGCAATCCTTGGGGCCTATATGCAGAAACATAAGGACCTAGCCTTGAAGTGGACGCCTTGGTGGGACTCTCGGATATTCTGAGCACACACACTCAGCATGCACCCAGATGATGAATGCTGCATCACACTTGCGTGCACACACACGTAAACACACACAGATGGTTGCAGTTAGACTGTAATATTTTCACTGAAGTTGCCCTTGGTGTTTCATGTCTGGAAAATCTGAGTCATGCTTGTTTGACAGATCATCTCTGATCTAATGTAGGCTTTGTGTAATCACCCTATAATGCATTAAAGCATGTTTGTAAGCGAAACAGATGCTCAGATAATTAACACACATCGTCATCACTATACTCATACATGAGGGAGCACTTGCAGTATGATTAACTGTCCATTAGACCTACCCAATCATTCTCTAGCAAACTATCTATTTTTCGGTCATTTATTTACCCGGCACAGCATCTATGGTGGCTATTTTAGCATGTTTATGTCTGTCTTCAGTTGGAGAATGCATTTTTTGCTATTCTTCACACATTGCATGTATCAGTACAACACACAATAACTGATCTATGGAAGCTTTGGTGTGTGACTGGAAAGGCTCACTTGAAGCAATACACAGAGTAACAAGAGAGCAATGATAATAGCCTACTATTACAAAATTAAATTACCAGGCAGGATGGGGAGAGAACGACAGCCTTGCTCGCGAGTCACATTCATCAACATAATAGCTGGAAAGAGGTCACATGAGAAGAGGTGCATAAACACAAACCCATATTTTGTCATCCGGAAATTAATTCCAATTGAGACAGAGCAGACTAAAATCAACTAGTAATTGTACGACTTACAAAATGGTCAAATTATCGTACATTATGGCACTTTTATTGGTCGTACATCATACAGAGGGCTCTTTCCAGTCCTGCTGAGCTAAGCAATCTGGCAATAGCTTCATAGGCTAGCATCAGAGGGGTATCAATCTTCTCATGTAATGCTTGGCAAGAAAGCCAGCCCAGTCACACAGCAGTTTATGAACTATCACAAATTTTAATGTGTTGATTCGTGTACATAGACACAAATTTCACATTGTTGTTGTGATGGTCGGCACGAAAGCGATTCGTATGTAATCCACGTAATTGTGAAGCAGGAAGTATAAAGAGCGGCGAATGTAGCGTAGGAAGGAGGTCGGGGTGGATGGGTGGGTCACGACTTTCGCCCAGGAGACTGGTGTTCGTGTCCCGTGTGAAACCAGAAGTCAAAGTTGATTTATTTGTCACGTAACTTCCGTACTTAAGTTACGGCACTTCCGGAGTTATTTTAACCCAAACCGCGATATTTTCCCAAAGCTAACAAAGTAGTATTTGTCATGTAACTTCCGTACTTAAGTTACAGCATTTCCGGTGTTATTTTGACCAAACCGCCATCTTTAACTAAACCTAACCAAGCAGTTTGTAGCCAAAGCCTAACCAAGTCGATCTATTCCTAAACCTAACTAAGTAGTTTTATTTTGAAAAGACTGGAGCGCAAATTGACACGTGCGTCACGTGTTGCTGGACATTTGTAGGAAAAAGCACGAAAAACACATTGTTAAAAAGTTGTGCTGAGCGTGTCTCTGTACACGAATCAAATAGATTCAATTTCGTGACTATTTACCGAACTGCCGTGAGACTGTGTTGAGAAAGCATATAAGTGCATATCCCAAAATGTTAAATTGTTTCTCATCTTATAAGTGTGACGCGTATTAAACAAACCAAACACTTGATCACCCTGACCATAGGCACTCTGGTCTTGTTTCTCAGATGTTCTTACAATAACATAACACCTAATTTTAAAATGTTTTGTGTGGACCTGCCGAAGAAGGAAGCCACTGCGTCAGATTCGTCCCCTCAGAAATATACTATATGTGGATTGGTGCAGACTCAATAGTCTGCTGCTTTGTGTGCAGTGCACGGTACCTTTTGTTGCTCTAATGCTAAGCTCTTCCTGGTATGTACCAATCTCTCTGACTGACCACGCAATCAACAGTATGTTTGTTTGGGTGTAAACACTGTAGAGGACAACCTGAGGACTGTGTTTTGTATGTGTGACAAAAATAGTAACAAAGGAAGTTATTTGTTGTTGGGACATGCTGAAACAGGCCAGTGCTTGGTACACACATCCAGCGTGTTTAATAATGGCATTTGTGAATGAATATTTGTGTGTGTGTCTCATGTCGTTGCGTCTGTCTGCAACCACTGATCCAGATCGCCAGGCAGTCCCAGGCCAGGCAGCAGCGCACCAGGGGGGTTTGAGGGATTCCGATGAGGCCGCTGCCTCCGGACCACCACTTCCCATCATGCCGTTCAGTATGGCCACTTCTGTATGGGTGAGTCAGCAAGCCCTTGATGGACATGTTCATGTCGCTGCTCTGTAACAAAGACAGGAAAGTAACACAATGCTGGTGAGTGTGTGTGTGTATGGAAGAAGCTCGGCTTTCCCCACCAATCAGAGTCCAGCTGTTGCTTTTACGGTCTCTGATAGAGGGCTCCAGGGATGACTTATTTTTGCAGGCCAAACAGGAAGTTATCATCGCCCTGGGTTCCCTAATGGGATTTTTCCATTTGGTTTTGGATTATTGCAGAAAATAAGCTTTGTGGCAAACAAACATTTATGATACTTACACGTTTTGTTCTGCAAGATAATCTCCAAAAATAAACAACACTTTTATGATTTTTGAAGCGTGAATGCAATCGCCAGAAGTAAAGAGTTAATGTTAGGCTATAAACAAACTACACCACGGTCGCATGAACGCGAGTATACACAACGAGACTTTAAAGGCGGATGAGTCGGCGTGATGACGTTTGTTAGCAACCGCCTTTTTAAAGACGCATAAAGGCTTCAAAATTCACGAGTGGGATATTTATTGATGTATTTTATGTCGTAGAACAAAATGTTAAAATCTCTTCGGCTTGTGTTAACTACAGAGCTGATTTCGGGCATCTAACTAAAAACTCATAAAGAAAAAAAACATTGACTTCCAGATGAGGGAACTGGAAATGCTAAGATGCTAACTCATTTCCTGGTTTTAGGACTCATTCCTATAGCACTCTATGAAGAGTGTGTCTTGTGTATTGAACTGTGATCATGTTTTCCTGCACTCATGTATTTGTATGTGTACGACCCAGTGGGCATCTCCGCGGTCTGAAAAGTGAAGCCAATGCAGAAGTGCCTTAAACTTGCATTCTTTCTAACAGCCAGCAGGGGGCGACTCCTCTGGCAGGGGATGCTTTAGGGGCGTGGCTACCTTGTGATTGACAGGTCGCTACCATGGAGTTGTCCGTGTTTTCGTCTTACAACTTTTACTCTTTCACAGTGTGTTTTCAGTTCATCAAAGTTAATTAGAACATTAAAAATGTCTTATTTAGCGTTTGGTTGTACTTAGCTCCCCCCTCTCATGTCACTTCTGGTTGCAAAAGACCAAGATGGCGACGGCCAAAGACCAAGATGGTGAGGGCCAAAATGCCGAACTCGAGGCTTCAAAACGGCAGTCCACAAACCAACGAGTGACGTCTCGGTGACTGAAAGGTACAACTGAAAGCTGAATAAGACATTTTCACGCAACCAAAAAGGTGATAATAACTTTCATGAACTGAAAACACACTTTGAAAGGGTTAAAGTTTAAAGACGAAAACACGGACAACTCCCAGCACGGATAATACCGAGGTAGTGACCTGTCAATCACAAGGTAGCCACGCCCCTAAAGCATCCCCTGCTTTAAGGTCTATTTGACTCTAAATGGGACCATAATTTACTAAATGAACATCATGCTGTATTGAAGAAGACTTGAAACTAGCGATTGAGACCATAAACTCATGTTTACAATGTTTACTGAGGTAATAAATCAAGTGAGAAGTAGGCTCATTTTCTCAGAGACTTCTATACAATCATACTTCTTTTTGCAACCAGAGGAGTCGCCCCCTGCTGGCTGTTAGAAAGAATGCAAGTTTAAAGCACTTCAGCATTGGCTTCACTTTTCAGACCCGGAGGTTGCCCACTGCTTTAAGCCTGCAATAACAGACGGCCACCACGGGGCAGCAGAAACAAACTGTGGCAAACATTGACATATCATCACCTACTGATATAGCAAACTTGTCAGTTGCTTATTTACACATCAAGCAATTACTGAGCAACATTATCATTCATTTGGAGTCAAGTTTCTGACCTTTGTCCAATATTCAATCTCCTTTTAGCTGTTTTTTTTTGTCTCTAACAACTCCTGAGGGAAATATCTGTCTCTTCAGCTGCTAAATGCTTCACTATGTTCACCAGCTATCTGCTAACTTTGGTGCTGAGCAGACAGTGTGTACAGTGGGTTTGGTAAACATTAGAACTTTGAACTATTTTAACCCATTTGTGATGATTTGAACGTGCATTATCCCAACGTTTGAGTAACACACCTAGAATAACAGTCTATGTGTGAGGTGAATGAGTACTGACAGACAGGCCTATCTACTGTACAGTAACCAAGACCTCAAGACTCGTCACAGGTCCACTCCTTTCCTGTGTCTCAGCACAACATGTTTTCCTCGCCATTGTTTGGTGTTCCCAGCTCTGTTTCTATTGGCTGGCAGCCAGGGTTTTTTTGAAGCCACCATGAAGAGATAAGCCAATCCGAGTGGCCAGGTTAACCTCCGGGTTATCGGCGCTACTGTTTACTTAACCCTGTTCACCGCAGATACTCAACACGTGTGGATGTGTGTGCACGTTAGCAGCTCCAGCTTGCTTTGTGTGCTGTGCAGTGTTATTATATGAAGCGGACCATCACAGGAGCAGAGTTATTACAGAGTGTCCCAAGCTATCGGACACTTATTCATCTAGACACCTCAACACACACACACACACACACACACACACACCATCTTTATTTTGCACACTCTTCCCCTCCTCCCTCTCTTTTTGTCTTCAGATTCTGGACAGATGTGTCAGGGTTTGGGCGAATGCACACACACACACACACACACACACACACACACACACGCACACACACACCCCTCTTCCTGCTGGATTTTGTTCCCGCTATTCTGAGAAAAATTAGGCTTGACTCTTAAAAGGGAATGTTCTGGACCTTGTCAGCAGGGTTTGGTACCGGTCATCCAGTCACGGTCGACCGGCACAAACGCACAGTCTTACATGTCACATCATGCTCTCCAGGTTTGCTCATGTTTGACCTTTCCCTGCCACCTTAAACAGAAAGTCCCGCTGGACTCCGACAAAGTAATAATCTGGACCTCTCTGAAATGACGCTGTTACAAAATCAAAGAGGTGACTGTTCGGCTGCAATTGTAGGTGTATTACTGCTCTAGAGTCCTCCAGGGATGACATATTTTTGTAAACCAACCAGGAAGTTAGCATAGCACTGGTTCCCCCGACAAAAAGCCAATGGGATTTTTCCATTGGGTTTTGGATTATAGCAGAAAATAAGCTCTGTGGCAAACAATCGTTTATGATACTTACACGTTTTGTTCTGCAAGATAATCTCCACAAATAAACAACACTTTTATGATTTTTGAAGCGTGAATGCAATCGCCAGAAGTAAAGAGTTAATGTTAGGCTATAAACAAACTACACCACGGTCGCATGAACGCGAATATACACAACAAGACTGGACTTACTGTATTAATTTAGATATTTTCCAAATTAAAAGTCCCTAGAAGTGTATGATTCAACTTTTTCCCGCGGTCTATCGTTAAAAAAGTAAGAGATAGGTGTATCGTCCCAGCCCTATGGACTAGTGGTCGGCGTGATGACGTTTAGTAGTCTCATTTTGCCACGTGTTAGCAACCGCCTTTTTTAAGACACATAAAAGTTTCAAAATTCACGAGTGGGGTATTTTATTGACAGATTTTATATCGTAGAACAAAACGTTAAATCGCTTAAGCTTGTGTTAACCACAGACCTTATTTCAGGCATCTAACTAAAAACTAGAGCTGTCAAAGTTAACACAATAATAACGCAAATTTGTTTCAACCCCACTAATTTCTTTAATGCATTAACGCAACTTGCGATTGTTAGGTTGTAGCGGGCTCAGTTTTAAATTTAGAGTGAAGATACTGGTATTGAGTAGAAAACCTAAGGAATCCATTGGTATCAACCATGTCATAGTTGCTTGTTGCAAAGGAGGCTAAATAACGCTCCAAACTTACGCTCAATTTTGGCGAGGAAAAACTGTCATGGCCATTTTCAAAGGGGTCCCTTGACCTCTGACCTCAAGATATGTGAATGGAAATGGGTTCTATGGGTACCCACGAGTCTCCCCTTTAGCCCCTTTGAGCATATTTTTAATACTAAATGCAGTACCTGTGAGGGTTTCTGGACAATATTTGTCATTGTTTTGTGTCATTAATTGATTTCAATAATAAATATATACATACATTTGCATATTTGCCCACTCCCATGTTGATAAGAGTATTAAATACTTGACGAATCTCCCTTTAAGGTACATTTTGAACAGATAAAAAATTAATTTGTGATTAATCGTGATTAACTATGGACAATCATGCGATTAATCGTGATTAAATATTTTAATCGATTGTAAAAACCCATTGACTTCCAGATAAGGACACCGGTAGTGCTAAAATGCTTACTCATGTCCGGGTTTTATGACGCATTCCTGTAGCACTCTATATGACTGAGATTATTGATTGATGCAGCAAAAATAATAAGATATGCACAAAATCATGTCTGCTGAGACCTGGGCACTAGATGTCACTGTTTTACATAGAGATGCCTTTGCTGTGCATTATCCCACTAAGTTACTGTATTTGTTTTATAGTTCTGAAACTCAAAGTAACACCACACTCTCTCTGCATAAACAAGTCAGCTCACACATTGTACACTTATTCTATTTTTGGCTTATACATGTTGCAGAGTAGAGGCTAGATTGCAAACTGTATGTCAGTTGTGGTGGAAAGTAACTCAAGTACTGTACTTAAGAACAATTTTGAGGTTCTTGTTTTTTATTTGAGTATTACACATTTGTGCTACTTTATACTTCAACTCCACCGCATCTCAGAGGCAAATATTGAACTTTTTACACCACTACATTTATTTGACAGTCAAAGTTAATGCAATAAAAGCATGTTAACGCCAATTTGTTTTAACGCTGCTACCTTCTTTAACGCATTAACACAACTTGCGATATCAATCTTTCGGAGGTTGTAGCGGGCTCAGTTTTATAGCTGAGTGAAGATACTGGTATCATATGAAGTAGAAAAACCTAAGGAATCCATTGGTACCAACCATGTCATACTAGCTTGTCGCAAAGGACGCTAAATGACGCTCCAAACTTACGCTCAATTTTGGCGAGGAAAAACTGGCATGGCCATTTTCAAAGGGGTCCCTTGACCTCTGACCTCAAGATATGTGAATGAAAAGGGGTTCTATGGGTACCCACGAGTCTCCCCTTTACAGACATGTAAATTATCACTTTATGATAATCACATGCACTTTGGGGCAAATCATAGTCAAGTCAGCACACTGACTATGGGGACTAACATCATCACACATGAATACAACAGGGCTCATTGGATCCACAAGAGTCTCAGCTTTCCAGTGATACCCAATTGTATCTGTATTTCCAATACTGTTTAGGGAGCCCAGTATGCAGAAATATTCAAATACACCATTTTAGTATGGTTGGAAATAACACATTTATATTGCATTAAAAAGACTGCATGTTTTTTGCCCTAAACTGCATGTAATTATCATAAAGTGGGCATGTCTGTAAAGGGGAGACTTGTGGGTACCCATAGAACAAATTTGTGTCAGAGGGTTAAGGAAAACGGTTGGGAACCACTGCTGTAGAGTAAAGTAACTGATTATATACTGGTTATTACTGTCTCATATAGTTACAGACTGTTATGTAAGGATGCTCAGATTGCTCCCTGCTGGAGGAAAGCTGGAAATACTGGCCCTCAGTGTTCATCACATGTTCTTTAGTCATGTGAAACAGTGTGTCATCATCACCGATACAGTGAATTAATACTCGATGATGCTGCTTGTGTGAACTGAAGACCCAACACTTTGAAAGGGACAACCCTTCAAGTTAATGGTGATATATTGTACATGTGGGACATCACATCTAGTCCCTTCTGTGGACCAGCATCCGAAAACCTGCAGTCTTTGTCTCCCTCTGTTGGCAATTTAATTAAAGTCCCGGGTGTCAAACATAATTGGGAATCATGCACATAGTTTGTTAATTATGCTATTTACTTTATTCTAGCTCAGACATATTAAACATTTCAAACAATATTGCTACAGATAGTCCAATTACAAAGATGTGAAGATACAAAGTTGCACATACAGTATTATAAATACTATAATGGATATTTTTTTTAAAACAATTTTCTTTATATGGAGTTCGGCAAAGCAGAAATTAAAGGGAAGGTTATCTTACAATGTTATACAGTATATAAAGCTGGTGTCTATGAGAATAAAATAAACTAGATATAGATTCAATGATTCACTTACAAAAGTAAAGGTCAGGTTTCAAAGACTTGAAACTTGATTTGGACTTGCAAAAACTGACTTGTGATCTGCCCTGCTTTTTAGTTCATGAAAGTATACATTGTATACTAATGAGATTCAAAAAAATAATAATATTTTGCTCTTGTATGCGTCCACGGTGAACGGATAATACAAAAACTTGATGAATTGAAGTAAATTCATATCAAAACATCCTTTTACAAACTCACACACTTTAATAGTCTTCTCTATCAAAAAGTAAGCACAACTACAAGTCAAGTATTCTTTTCTGTAGGCCTATGAGGCAAGAATACTTAATTATACTTTTCTTAAGTATATCTTGATCAAAAGATTAAGTAAAAAGACCTATAAGCCAAGTATACTTAGACTTTTAAGTATACTAGTCAGCATCAGCCAAGTACACTTAGACTTTTTTGTATACTTGTCAGTAGAAGTCAAGTATACTTACACTGTTCTGTATACTTGTCAGTATGAGCCAAGTATACTCAGATTTTGTTGTATACTTGTCAGTATAAGCCAAGTATACTTAGACATTTTTGTATACTTTTCAGCATAAGCCAAGTATACTTAGACTTTTAAGTATCCTTGTCAGTATGAACCAAGTATACTTAAGTATACTTTTGTTATGTATATCTCTGATAAGTACATAAAAATAAACTGAAAGTATACTCTCTTTTTTTAAGTTCCAAAGAAGTATACTTATAGCACACTTGAATAAACTGCATTTTGGTATTTCAAGTCAAGTCACTATTATATAGCCCTCTCAAAAATATGTCTCAGAAGACTATATATTATATGTAAAAAACACATGGCACCCTCTATCTTTAAACCCTTCATCTAGATAAAGACATTTATTTAAAAAATCTCACTAATGAAAGCTGCGCCTGTGATTGGTTGCCATACTGACAGAAGTATTCAGATCATTTAATTCTTAAGTAAAAGTAGCAATAAAAAATACTTTACAAGTAAAAGCCCTGCTTTTAAAAAAAATTAAAAGTACAGAAGTATTGGCAGAAAAATATACTCAAAGTATTAAATGCAAAAGTACACTATTATGGTAAGCAGTACTTTTATGTTGCACTTGTCTAAGATGGAGCTAATTCTAATTGCACTGGGTAGTTAAATCTATTGCAGTGCATCATGATTAACTAATCATATGTTTGGTATGTAAAATCCTAACCTGAAAGGTAACTAGTAACTATAGTTGTCAAATAACTGTGATGGAGTAAAATGTATATTATTTAAGTATAAGTTATATATGCACCTCAAAACTGTACTGAAGCACTTGAGTAAATGTAATAAATTACTTTCCAGCACTGCATTTGAGACGGGCACAATGTCTACAGAGACACTACAACCAAATCTGAATGGTGTAGGGTGTTTTATTGATAGTCTGAGAGGTGAGATCTGGGTGGATTGATTTTTATTGTCATGTCACACCTCAAAGTTCTGCTCTTCTGTCACATTGTAGGAATTTGAATTTGGTTTTGTTCTTTCATAGTAGTCAGTTTAACAGACCAGTAGAGGGCAATGTTGTTCTTTACTTCCTCTCTCCATTATATCAATTGGTAAAACCCACCAGCTGATGAGACGTAATGGCTAATTTTAGCTAGCATTAGCACCCAATTCTGTAAAAGCTGCCACTTGATAAGGTATAATTAGTAATGGGAGCGTATCTATATATGTTCCCAGGGCACTATGTTCCCCAGCTAAATGGTTTTATGTTCTTAGCAAGGCTATTTTTCCCTACAGGTCAAATGTTCAATATATGTTTCTCTGGGTCAATATGTTGAAATCCCCCAGCTACCACCCAATTTGCCTGTTAGCAGGCTATTGAATAGGCCTTATCAACACATATCACTCCCAATTGTAATGGTAAATGGACTTGCATTTATATAGCGCTTTTCTAGTCTTCCGACCACTCAAAGCGCTTTACACTACATGTCAGCATTCACCCATTCATACACTGATGGCAGAGGCTGCTAAGGTGCCAACTTTGCCCATCAAGATCTAATGTAAATACTCATTCACACACCAGAGCCAGAGCACTTAGGGGTTTAGTGTCTTGCTCAAGGACACATCGACATGTGACCTGGAGCAGCCGGGGATCGAACCACCGACCTTCCCATTGGTGGACAACCTGCTCTATACCCTCTGAGCCACAGTCGCCAATTGTGTAGGCTAGTAGAGGCCTACTAAACTAACAGCCCTCAAATTTGCAGGCAAGACAGTTTTCTTGACTTTAGACATTTGTCACGGCTCTGGCCTTGACTCCAGTAGTTTTCCGGTGTACTGCTTCCCCTGGGTCTCCCCCTCCCCTGCCTGTCTGTGTGGGTGTGGCAGGGGCGCGGCTTCCTCATCAGGCACCTGGTCTCACTCTCCACTCTGCACTCTGCACCTGTCAACAATCACCTAATCAACCCACAGTACAAGAACACCAGCTTTCCTGCCAGTCCTCGCCAGATTGTTCTGCCTACCAGTTGGTATTTTCTCGGCCGCTCTGTATTATAATTACCAGAGTTATTCTTGTGTTTCCTTGTGCTTCTAGTATTAACATTGTGTTCTCCTGTGTTCTGGATTCCAGTGCCAGCCTCCCATCGAGCCATCCTCACGCCGCCTCAGCTCATTCCTCCAGCCACTCCACCCTGCTCAGCAGCCTGCCTGTCCCCTGCCTTCTCCAGCGCCCTCACCACCTTTATTATAATAAATCCACCTGCTTTTCAACCACCATCCAGCTGTGTCTGTGTCTGCATCTGGGTCCTAACCAACAGCCCTCACAACATTGATATCTCCACAGCGGCTGAACAGATTTGTACCATTCAAACTGCATTTGCAATGTTCGTTATTTTGTAATTCGAACTGTGAGGATAGCCAATCACCAATCACTTACAATGTTAGTTTATATCAAGCATATAAGGCCCTGGGAACACAGGAGTCTAAATGACTTTGTTTGCACAGCTAATACATTTGTAATGTATTTTCAGGTGGTGTAATGTGTCTTAAGTAGGGCTGTCAATCAATTAAAATATTTAATCGCAAATTAATCGCATGTCTTGGGTTCTGGAACAGTAACGTTAACTCTCAGCAAAATTAATAATTTTCCATCACGTAAGAAATTCAGTTCATGTAACTTTTAAGCTTAGCCTTAGCTAACGTTGATACACACTCTTTTGAGTGTCTAGCAGCGATTATAGCTTAGTATCGGGATTTTAAGTAACTGAAGACAAAACTTTCTTTTTCTACTCGTAGATCAGAAATCCTTGAATAAAAAAAACGACTTATTGAATTCAGTTGAGTAATGTAAACGTTATAGTGCTTTTTATCCCGAAAAACAGCAGCTCCCCCGTTCACTTGTAGGTGTTTACAGGCCAGTAGTGACCTCCCCAATATGGCGGCGAGACTGACGTATGGCTGAAGCGGCCAATGCGGTATCTACGTATATACATCTATATTAAAGATATCCAATGTATGAGCACAAGCATTGAAAAAGTGAGATTTTCATCAACTCCACAGCCCAATCCTGCACTTCTTTCTAGGGCTGGGACAATACACCTAACTTCCTTCTACCTCCGCATAGACTTGAATGAAGCTAATATATCGATTCTGGCATTAAAAAATCCATTTCAAAATCGTAAAAATAAATAAATAAAATTGCAATACATAGGTGAATTGATGTTTTTTCCCATCCCTACTGTTTTCATGGACCAACCTGGTGATGTCTCTTCTTTTAATTTTTAGAATGATGCAGGATGAGTTGTGTTCAGAAGGAACAAACCATTTCTTTGACATCTGGCATATTGGGAAAAACCTGTACTGTATCTTCAGGTTGGTAGTTTTGTTTCGGCTGGTTGTCTCATTTTTGTTTCTGTTCCGAAACAGGTCTATGGAAAGCTTCGCATGGTGCAGCAAAGGAGAGGGGGTGTGAGGATCTGGAGGCCAGCCATTATTAACCACCTGTACTGGACGGCAGCTTCCGCTCCTGATGGAGATCCACATGTGATGGAGGCCAAGTGGCAGCGCATGGTGAACCATGTCCTGGACATCCATGAACACGGCACTCCTGCATTTGTCCCTGCTGTGCACATCCACTTCTGTTGGGAGAAACAACAACAATGAGGCTGAAACAGGTACAACATACTGTGTGTGTGGCTGAACATTATTAGCGGTCCAATCTTCAGTGTGGTGCTTGGTTTATTCAGGGTCCATTTCACTCCAGCCATGAAATACTCTGGTGGTACATGTAAATGTCATCTTTGTCATTTAAAACGCAATAATATACCTAATAATAGCTTAACAACAAAGCTTATTTATATAGCACTAAAATCGGGATAAATTAAGTAATAATATATAATATATTTGTTAATTAATTAATTTAAATAACATCTTTCACTTCCTCATCCTCTACTTTCCATCCTCCTTAGTATGTATGGATGTTCAGCACATACATATAATGTGATGGTGAAAGAACAAGTATGAAGAAAACTAATGCAGTCTAACACAGCAGCCCAGACCTCAGTGATACAAATAGGGCCAGCAGACTCAAAACCAATAAAAAGAAAATTAAAACAATTGCATTTCTAAAACGGTTCAAAAACATAAACCTCATGAAGATAGAATTTTTATAAGTTTTTTATGTTATATTAGACTGCATTAGTTTTAACTTGGTTTAACTAATCAACCTGGAACTAAGTATTTATTGAATATTTCATCATGTCAATGGTTAATGTCACTTTTTAGACACAGGGTGGCAGCTTTGTACTACTTTACACAGTACTAGAAAACAACTTGTGAACTGTGAATCTGCTTTTTACATGTTTCACTTAGTGAAATAGATCGCGATTAATCACAAATTCATCTCACATTTTTTAACTGTTCAAAATGTACATTAAATGGAGATTTGTCAAGTATATTTGGCAAATATGCTGCTTCATGCAAATTAATGTATATATTTCTGTTATTGGAAATCAATTAACAACACAAAACAATGAAAAATATTGTCCAGAAACCCTCACAGGTACTGCATTTAGCATAAAAAATATGCTCAAATCATAACATGGCAAACTGCAGCCCAACAGGCAACAACAGCTGTCAGTGTGCTGACTTGACTATGGCTGTATTCGAAACCGCATACTGCATACTACTGAGGAGCGCAGTATGCAGTATACAGTACATACTGCATACTGCGTTCCTCAGTAGTATGCAGTATGTGACAGTTAAAGTGATGTATTTAGCAGTATGCTAGACGAGGTTAAGCCTTTAAACCAGCTCTTAAAGCACAGGACAAAAAAACAAACTTGTACCACTATTACAATATTATCAAAAAATACAACTTTGATTTTGTTGTTTATGTTATGCTTGTTTACTTTATAAGATACTGCAGGTTTAAACTATTTATTCTGACAGCTCATAAAGAAGTCCGACAAACAGGATCATCAACGAGGAGAGACGGGAAATATAAAACATTCATCCACAACGTTTACTTTACTCAAACTGCTTTTTCAGTTACAGCAAAAAAAAAAAGTGGACTGATCTCCCTCCAGATATTAGAGAAATGCTAAAAAAGTGTCATGTTGTCTCAGCAGGAATCTCTGCCCCGTCAGAAGCTGCTCTTTCTCTCGCCACTCTGCTGCTCTGCAGCCGCTCTGTGAGCGTCACTGGCCGGCTCTCCAGCGAGCTACGCCCGCGGGCGATTGTGGAGCTTTTTAACTCCAAAAAGGCAGATAAACACAGGTTCCTGTTAATTTATAATGGACATCTGTGTTGTGATATATAAACAAACTATCCGTCAACAAGGAAATAAAAGCCTCTGGTCTACGAGACCGGAGTGAGCTCCAGCAGCTCATAGCGGTCTCTGAGCGTGACTACCCGGCTTGCTGGCAGCGACCCGGGCAGGCGCTCGCTGGCTGTCACAGTATTCTGTGGAGCTTCTAAACTCCGACAACGGTGGAACAAATGTTCGATTCGCCATCTAACTTCGTAAAACTGCCGATATTAATAATCTACACAGTTGATTTCTCGCCTCAAAAACTTTCAGAAGTGAATTTAGTGTTGAAATGGCTACAAAAAACGTAAAAAACAAGCAGCTTTTGGCTGCTGTTTTTGTACCCGTAGCCTGTACTGTTCCAGCGCTTTGCATTGTGGGATACAGTAGGCGAGATAGACTGGTCTGATGCATACTGGAGAATTTTTCCAAATCAGTACGACATCCGGGTATTTTTGGCATACTGGAGATTTTGCTTTTGTTCGCATACTGCATACTACATACTACATTTTGGCCAAATCAGTACGTACTACTAGTATAGTATGCGGTTTCGAATACAGCCTATGACTTGCCCCAAACTGCATCAAACTCCATTTACATTCACATATCTTGAGGTCAGAGGTCAGGGGACCCCTTTGAAAATGGCCATATGAGTTTTTCTTCGACAGAATTTGGCGTAAGTTTGGAGCGTTATTTAGCCTCCCTGCCGACATGCTAGTATGACATGGCTGATCATACTTCCTTAAGTTTTCCAGTTTCATTTGATGCCAGTATCTTCACTCTAGCTTTAAAACTGAGCCCGCGACAACCTTAATATCACAAGTTGTGTTAATGTGTTAAAGAAACGTTATTATCACATTAACTTTGACAGCCTTGATAATTAAAATGTCCTGATTTAAAACTGTTGCTATGGATGGAAATAAAATTACAGATCTGTTGGAGATTTCAATTTTGATGTGGTGTCATAATTAAATTTAATGTTAACCTTAATGTTGATATGGCACGCTGATTAAAAAGAAAATTTAAAAGTGAAACTTCATATCAAAAAGGTTGCTGACCCCAGGTGTAGTCATAACTTCCAATTCCAGCCGACATTGGGCGAAGGCGGGTACACCCTGGACAGGTCGCCTGTCCATCGCAGGGCTAACACATAGAGACAGACAACCATTCACACCTACGGGCAATTTTGAGTCAACAATTAACATAACCTGCATGTCTTTGGACTGTGGGAGGAAACTGGAGAACCCGGAGAAAACCCACGCTAACACGGGAAGAACATGCAAACTCCACACAGAAGGGCCCCAAGCCGGATTCGAACCTGCGACCACCGTGCAGCACTGAGAATCCACTGGAGGAAAAAGACAACATGAAGTCACCTGTCAAAACGATGTTTCAGTGTTAATCATAATAGCTTATGTTCAATATAAAGAAGAAGTGTGAACAGTTTGATGTGATTATATTTCATGTGCACGAAAAGTTATTTAGCTGTCTGTGGATGTTTTTGTTTTTTTGTCTCAATGTGCTAAAGAAAATACTTTGCTCCAATCCTGTCAATATATACTGGAGCTGTTTCAGTAGCAGAATACATGAACACATACAGATGAAGAAAGCATACATG
This sequence comes from Sebastes umbrosus, assembly GCF_015220745.1. Lineage (NCBI taxonomy): Eukaryota > Metazoa > Chordata > Actinopteri > Perciformes > Sebastidae > Sebastes > Sebastes umbrosus. Next base: position 9,369,629 of record NC_051283.1, read on the forward strand.
TTTTGTTGTTATGTTAAAATAATATATGATATGCTGCAACATATGAACACTGATAGTCTTTCTATTAAAGCTGCAGTGGGTAGAATTGGAGCAAATCTGATTTAAAAAAAGTTATTTTTGTCACTATGTCCTGACAGTAGTAAATGAGACAGGTAATCTGAAAAAAAACATCATGTGCCACTGTGTCCTCCGGTGCTCCTAACGGCATCTGCAAGATTTCACAGACCGGAGGGAAACAACAAATCAGAGCTGAGCTGGAGTCTGCCGTCTCTGAGCAGCTGTCAATCACTTGCAAACTGTGATCAAACGGTCAAACTAGGCAGCGCTGATCAAATATGAATCAATATTCTGTTACTGTAATGCCTATTTCTCTCCTCAAATGTTTTCAGAAACATCTTGTAGTGTTTAGCTGTAAAATGAGAAAGTTTGTGACCCGGCTGCCATGTTGAGATCAGTTTAGGAAATATGAAGTACCAGCCGGAGCAAACTTTCTCATTTTGAGCTTGTGTTTACAACATGGGAAGTCGTGAACACAATATGCTCGGCGTTCAAATGGTTAAGTCGTGAGAACATCGCTGCTAAGCAACGGAAATATTAACGTTACGGTCGGCGTCTAGAAGCCACAGAGGCTAACAGTTTAGCAAGCTAGCAAGTGGGTAACATAATGACAGAGGACAAAGATGAGGTCAGACATATTATAGTATTCTGAAGAAAAAAAATATATGACTAAAATTACAATATATTAACTTATTATACACCAAAAAATGAACTTCCATGGCCGCCGCCATTTTTGACAACTCAGAGCTTTCAGAAACTTCCCACTTACGAGGTCGTGAATACCACAAGAGTGGGCGCTCATATGGACTCTCCTCATGAACACGGTAAACACGACCCCATTTGATGGCACCATATGAACAAGAGGGTCAAAGTTCAAGATGCAACTTGTATGCATACCGCATTCAAAAACAGCACCTACTTTGTAAGAGCAGCTGTAGTACGTACTAAAAGTAAAAAGAAAAAGTATGCGATTTGGAACGTAGCCGAGGAATAAGGGAAAGTGATGTACACACGGGGGATGAACAAAGACAATCTGGCAGGGGAACAGGGAAAACAAGGGAGTGTATAAACAGAGAAGACTAAGGCAAAATCAGAGGCAGGTGAGGAATAATCAAGGAGGTGGGAAAACACACAGAGACAGGAAGTAAAACTAAACATGACACATGAGGAGTGAACTTATCAGAAATAAAACAGGAATCACTAAATGAAGAATGAGACAATGTAACAGAAAACCCAAAACCTAGAAACCAAAATCCTCCAGACAAAACAGAAGCAATATAAACCACTAAAAAGATGCAAGATTAAGTCTTAAGAAAAAGTCAGAGGGCCTCTGGGTGGAGAACCAGACCGTGACTCTCAGATCTTTCAGTGCATTCAGGTTTTGCTGCTCCCTTAAGCCTGGGGCACACTGCCCGCATGAGGCTCGCGTGATGGCAGCGTCACGTCGTGGCTGCGTGATGCCCACCTAGGGTGTTCACACTAGACGCGAGTTAGCTGCCTGTCGGGAGCGTGTCTGCTACCTGTCAGCTGTGTTTTTGCTGCTGCTGTCAGCCCTTTCTTTCTACATAGAGTTTGCCTTTTAATGACCATTTAACTTCATGATAAATATAATTTATATTTATTTTAGACAGAGAAAGGTTCAGAAACATGTGGTAATTAGTAAATAATAGTAATAATCCACAATTAAAACTCAGTACTGTATTCATTTATGATGCTTTCCAACTCTCTGCTTGTTCCACATCACTGTCGGGCACATATTTCAGAATAAAAGCCTCGTGTTAACAAATGAAGGAATTCTGTGCAAAGAAAACCCGCTTTAGGGCTTTTATTTCGAAATGAAAGCATGAAGTGTTGATTTAAACCCCAAACGTTATCAATTTTTTGAGTTCCCAAAGTGACTGCGTGTTTCCACAGCACTGACACAATGTCCCACAATTTCATTGGCTCTAGTTTTCAAGAGTCAGACCACTGCAGGACAGATGCTTTTCTAAAATCTGGCTTTGTGAAGAAAGCAGGGAAGGCTGTCACTACGGGGCTGTTTGCTGTCAAACTGCACACACGTGGGTCAAGTGCAGGTTAACATTTCACTGTCTTTGCTACGCTACACCCAATGGGGGAAATTGCGAGTCACCGCTAAGTCACAAGCTATGCAGATTTGGGCGGAATATGATGGAAACTAACACAAAGAAAATGAAGAGCAGCTACAACAAAGACTGTGAAACTACTTATATTTAAAAGCTGGTGGAAGGCGATTCTCAGAGTTTATTATTAAATTTGCCAGTTATTTTTCAATTTCACACAGGGGGAATACGACATGAAGGGACACAGTTCATGTGAGTCTCACAAGAAATGTGTGGCTCAAAAAGAGATGTGACAATCAGTGGATGCATTCAGGCAAAACATAGAGATGTTACAGGATACGGGGCAGAATAGAAATGTTTATCATAGAAGTTAAATAGATATATCAAGATTGTAGACTACCTCTCAGCCTTGGTAACGTGTCCCACATTGTCCCACATTGTCCCACACAAACATACTCTTTGTCCCACATTTGGTTTGTTGGGATCTGGTCACCCTAGACAAAAGGGGAAGAACACGTGGTTTGAAGCAAAAGGGAGAATAATGTATTAAAATTTACATAAATAAAGCAATTTTATGTGAAAAAAATCTGTAAAGTCAGTGATGTAGGGGGGACAAAGGTGAGTGAAAGATGTTGTATGTTGGAAAATAACAAAGCAAACTAAAGGACACTGGAGACCATGCAGGCCTGCGTTAAAGACTTCCGGTGAACCTCCATCGTGTCACAAATCTAAACTACATACTGATTCTCAGCAGCTTCTTAGTGTCAGTATGTGTCAAACCAGACACTATGCAAATATGGTAGATTTTGTGAAGTGCTGTTGATGCACACTTTCTACCACAATGCAATGCAAACAGGAAATGGAGGAACAGCTCACAGCTGAAACAAAAACCCCCAAGACGTGGGTGGTGGTGAAACATCTCCAAAACAGAAAAAAAAGAAAAAGTATTCAATCTTAAAGGAACAGTGTGTAACATTTCAGGGGATCTAATAGAGTGCTGCAGCAATGACGTATTTATGTAGGCCAACCAGGAATTTATTATTATTTATCACACTGGTTCCCTCAACAAAAAGCCAATGGGATTTTTCCATTGGGTTTTGGATTATTGCAGAAAATAAACTCTGTGACAAACACATGTTTGTGATACTTACATGTTTTGTTCAGCAAGATAATCTCCACAAATGAATTGGATTGTTATGATTTTTGAAGTGTGAATGTAATCGCCAGAAGTAAAAAGCTAACGTTAGGCTATAAACAAACTAGCATGAACACGAGTATACACAACGAGGCTGTAAAGACAGACGAGAGCAGACGTGATGACGTTTACTAGTCTCATTTAGCCACTTGTTAGCAACCGCCTTTTTAAAGACACGTAAAGGCTTCAAAATTCACGAATGGGCTATTTAATGACGTAATTTATGTCATAGAACAAAACGCTAAGATCTCTTCAGCTTGTGTTTACTACAGACCTTAATTCAGTTAATTCAATCTAATTTAAAACCCATTGACCTCCAGACGAGGCAACCGGAAGTGCTAAAATGCAAACTCATTTCCAGGTTTTAGGACTCATTCCTGTAGCACTCTATAGCAGAAATCGAATATAAAAATTCATAACTATGTTTTCATTAGTGTATAATCACCTGCAACTCAGAATCATTGTGTTTTCGTTAGCTGTGAATGAGCCCTTCATATCTATATAGGGGTCTTTTGCAAGTTTTTGCACTGTGGGGGTTATCCTCTAGACATGACCTCTTCACGAAGTCTGCCATGTTTCTACAGTAGCCCAGGACGGACAAACCATACACTGGCTCTAGAGAGAGCCTTTCACGTTTCTACGTTACCAGAAGGCACAGGTAGTTCTCAGACAGGCTTGTGAATCTGCGGTAAGGTGAGTCGCAGAGTGTAAAACCGTGGTACCCCACACTCATCGCATCTCCTTTGATAGCCTCGGTTTGATTCATGTTAAAGTGTCCTTGAGGGTGAGACACCAAGTTGCTCCCCGGGCGCTTTACAGCAGCTCACTGCTCCTAAATGCTTAGGATGGGTTAAATGCAGAGGTCAAATTTCATGTATGTGCGTGTATGTATATGACAAATGTAACAAAGTTTCTTACATTAGAAGATTTATACTGTATAAAGGTAAATATACATTAATAATTTGATTAATTAAAACAACAATTTGACTTATTTAGACCTCAGTTCTTGAGATATCTTCAACTATATTCCAACAGATTTTTGGGTTATGTCTACATAATGTCCCATGGTCAGTGAATGAGTTATTCAAAAGCAACTTGTTTTCAACTTTATGTATGAAATGCTTTTGATGAATGTGTCAAAGGCCTTGAACATGATAGAAAAGTTCAATTTGACAGCATTGTAGATGAGATGATAGATTGTTTTTTTTTTATCTTGGAATACTTAATTATCCTCAGTAAAGAGTCACTTGTTTGGATGAGGTTGCAGGAGATACAATCAAAACAAAAATATGAACCTGAGTTTACATCACTGTTATTTTATTGTGATCAATACATCCCATGAATTCGACATCCACAAAAAAAAGTATAAATTTCAGTGCCTAGAGGGTTACAGTGAAGTTTTTACTGATAAAGAATCATATCAAAAGAGATCGATCTGGTCACTTTATAATAAATGACAACAAGAATTGTACTCAATATGTTTCCCCCTTTTAAGATCAAACTCTTGGGTCGTAGAACTTCTCTTTATCCCATTCAAATTTCAACTCACGCAGCAAACGTTTAAGTTCTGTCAAAACACTCTTTTTAACCGTCTCCCTGATCTTATCTGTGCACGTCTCAGATGTTGGTCATACTTGCTCTCTAACCTTTTCAACTTCTTCAAGCAAGTTAATCAAACTTTCGGCCTCGGCACAGTTGCCGTAGTCTGACTGCTTAATTTCACTTGTTTCCAAACCAAACAAATTCCCACAGGATCTGCAAGGAGGCATTTCTTTTGCTAGACGGATGCTAAACGCCTGGCACCTGACATGCTGTGGAAGTTTGATGGTTCCATCAAAATCCGTCTTCTTGGTCTTCTTTGGATAGTAGGTCATCACTGCATCAGCCACATTACTGTCCCAGTTGCTAAGGCAGGACGCGGCAATCATGATTCTCCTGGGATAAGGGCCTGAAGTGGACATGGAGACTCCGTAGTAGTTTTTTGGGATTGTTTGTTTTGGGATGTTGCTTTGAGAGACACAGATGGTGGAGGAGACCAGAGCCATTGATTTATTATACCCAAGTTGACTGATGAAGTCTTGCAGCCTTTTTATTATTTCCTTTTTGTCATTCTTTCGTCCATACAGGTGGACAATCTGTAAGAAACCACAAATATTATCAATATTATCAACGCCATTGATGTACAATAATCATAAACTGTAATATTTGAGGATGTTTAGGTGAAGTAGCAATTCTATACAACTTTACAAAGAAGAAGTGAATTATATTTGACAAACTATAATCTTACCACGTCCAGCACACATGAGAATGGACTCCGCTTGGGTACTTGAGAGGAATAGAGGGCAAAAGGCTGAGGGTAGTGGTCCTTCAACATTTCGCTGATATCATCATCATTACTCACAATACTTTCTGGGGAAAATTCTGGATCGTCTAACTTTCCCAAAAAGAATATGCTGTGAAGAATCTGTAAAGTCAAAACACATTCAAGAAAGTTATTACACGGCTTTGTTGAATACTTGATTGTGATTGGTCAATCACGGCGTTCTACGGTCTGTTATTATTTCTTTATAGCAGACCGCTGCCAAAGAACGTATATTGCTAAGACGTGAAAGTCAATTGTTCGCTCCATTGCAATGTCAGCGCCCAGCAGCAGAGCTACACTGCTGCCATTTTGGACTGAAAGCGTCTATCGCACGCCGGTAAAACATCTGCTTACAAAGTTCCGTAAAACCAAATCTTTTCTATTCCATTGTCATAATTTTAATGTCTCTACCTAAGTGGCATGTGTTGAACAATAAAAATATAAATATGCATACTATTATTTTAATTTAATAAGTAAATAAGTAAGTAAATAAGGTAATAAGTAAGTAAAGGTCTTGAACTTGAACTTACTTACTTATTAAACTTTTTTGCCCGACTGCTTCCCAGAGGAGCATAAAGTGAGCGATGTATAGAAATAGAAGTTAGAAAAATCAATCACACAGATTTTGAGAGCAATCTCAATCTTTTTTATGTCAAGGACCCCCAGAATCTACGTCCAACAGACCACAGTCCATGGATGTATAAGAGGTTGTGTCCAGTGACCATTTTTGTGTCAAATTATTAATTTCTTAAAGGGATAGTTGAGGTGTTTTGAAGTGGGGTTGTATGAGGTACTTATCCATAGTAGGTGTATTACCTACAGTAGATGACGGTTGGCATGCCCCCAGTTTGGAGAAACAGACAGGACTACCAACACAGGAGCAAAGCAATACAGTGCTGTAGACGGGGATGTCAAATAAAATTTTAGCCACCTAGAGGAAAGGCTAATCTAAAAAAATGAATATCCGTTTAAGTGTACGCTATATTTAGAATATTTTCTGACGGCGAAATGAACTGAAAGTGAAAAGTATCTATACGGTTTTATCATCTGAGCCTGCTGACTTTGGAGAGAGAATAAATAAGTTTCACTTCCAGTTCAGTTCTCCCGTCGGAAAGGAGAAAGACTGTCTGACGGCAAGATAAAGTAGTGAAAATATCCGAAATATAGCGTACACTTAAACGGATATCAATTGTTTTAGGTGAGCCTTTCTTTTAGGTGGCTAAAATATGTTTTTTTGCTGTCCCCGTCCACAGCACTGCATTGCTTTGCTCCAGTGACGGTGCTCCGGTCTGTTTCTCCAAGCTGGGGGCGTGCCAACCATCATCTACTGTAAGTAATACACTGACTACGGATAAGTACCTCATACAACCCCACTTCAAAAAACACCTGAACTATCCCTTTAACTAAGTAGCCATGTAATAAGCAGAATAATGTACAGCGAGCCGGTCATTGTTGCGAAATAAACCCCTTCAGGGCGATGCAAGACCCCTCCGTGATCACCCTGTCAGGGTTTATTTCACAACAATGACCGGCTCGCTGTACATTATCCCTTAAATATCACTTTCTGTGTTTGTGTTTAACTGAGAAGCATTGTGTGTACAACATACACTGTGACAGGGTATTATGTCCAAAAACAGAACATTTCAAAAGTTCATTACAGTCCTCATCAGACGTACCTCATCCAAAAGCGTTGTAGGGTGTGCTTTACTCAGTTTCACCATTTCTTGGATAAGCAGGTAAGCATTCCTTCTGACAGATTGTGTACAAAATTAAATGTTTGAATTAAGAAGCAGGATGCAGCAATAAAAACTTGTGTTTCAGTAAATCAGCTCACTTACCTTTTCGTCTCTTCTATCTGTCTCTTCCTGTTTCCTTTAGGAGCCTGATGCAATCAGAAAGAATGCACAGCACATTACAACAATTACACTGACAACACATTCAATTAGCAATGTAGAATTTAATCATAAAGATATAAAATAATGGCAAAGAGAAGCACTTAAAAGCAGATACTTACCATTGTCAGTCGAGTAAATGACACAGAAAGAAGGAAATTAAGCCCTACCCCCTGATTCAAACAGACACTCCTTGATGTGATGGAATTGTCATGACAGTTACAATAACATATGAATAAAACTTGACATACATACATTACATCTATTGAATGCATCTATTGTTTTATTGGAATGTAATAGTTCTGGCAGCAGGAAGTCTTTTAAAGTACCTGTATAAGGAGTGCCGGTGGATACACATGAAGAGCACTAAACCCCTGGAATTAAAAGCTGTTTACACCAAGAACTAATACATTGTTTGAGAAAACCTTTCCCTAAGCCAAACCACCATCCCACCCTGCCTAAAGTCTGCCACCATCATCCCGGTTCCCGAAAAAACAGCCATAAACTGACTACAGGGCGATCGCACTCACATCAGTAGTCATGAAGTGTTTTGAGAGGCTGGTTTCACAACCCATCAAAGCCAGCCTCCCTCCCTCCATCAACCAGTTTGCATACAGAACAAACCGGTCCACAGAAGATGCCATTTCCATAGCCCTCCACACTGCGCTGAGCCACCTCGAACACACAGGCAGCTATGTAAGAATGCTCTTCATAGACTACAGCTCAGCATTTAACACCATCATCCCGGACATACTGGTCAGGAAACTGCTGGGCCTACACCTCCCCTCATCCACCTGTGCCTTGATTAAGGACTTTCTCACCAACCGACCGCAGACAGTGAAACTTGGCCGCCACTGATCCTCTTCCCTCTACTCAGCACCGGCTCTCCTCAAGGCTGTGTGCTGAGCCCGTTACTCTATGCACTTTACACCCATGACTGCACTCATCCCACCCCTCAAACACTGTCATCAAATTTGCAGACGACACCACCGTGGTCGGGCTCATCTTGAAAGGAGACGAGACGGCCTACAGAGACGAGGTCCAGCGACTGACGGCATGGTGTGCAAACAATAACCTGGCTCTCAACACAGTAAAAAAAAAGGTAAGGTACAGCAGCGTCTACACTTCCTGAGGCTACTCAGGAAAAACAAACTGGGACAGAAGTTGCTGGTGGCCTTCTATCGCTCTGCCATCGAGAGCATACTGGCGTATGGCATCACAGTGTGGTACGCTGGGTGCTCAACTGCGGACAAGAGAGCTCTCCAGAGGGTCATAAACTCAGCCCAAAAGATTGTTGGCTGCCCTCTGCCCTCCCTGGAGGACATTTCCAGTTCCCGCTGCCTAAACAGGGCCAAAAACATTATCAAGTACTCCTCCCACTCATCACATCACCTATTTAACCTGTTGCCCTCTGGCAGGCGCTACAGGTCCATCAGATCTTGCACCACCAGACTCACAAACAGTTTCTTTCCCTAAGCCATAAGAACTCTAAACTCTGTCAAACAGTAAATACCTCATACTTGTGCAAGAATAGTTTTTTTATTAGTGAAAAAGCTACACTATTTAGACACAGTTTTTCTTAATTGCACTGATCCGGAGAAGCACTCCAAACACATGTGTATTATGTGGGGAACGAATGGGTATTGTGAATGTTGTGAATGTTATGTGTAAAATTGGAGGAATGAATGTGTATTGTAGCTGTCTGTTGTTTTTATTTATCTATTTATAAAGGTAAGCACCAAAAATGCAAAGTTATATCTAGTGAAGCCCGTCTTGCAAAACAGTGTTGGCCGTGGTCGTAGTACGCGGAGGAGTCCGTAGCTTTGGTCTCCCGGGCCTGAATCTCTGCTGTACTCTGCTCCTCTGCTCCTCTGCCTGCTTGCCTGCCTGCCTTCACTCAGCTCGCTCCACCTCACGTGCATGCGCGCACACTACATACTGCAGAAGAGTTAGTAGCTCTGAGAAAATCTAGTGGACGTTTGTACAGAAATAAATGCTGCAGCTCCTCCAGACCAACAAAGGTTTTCCGTGTCTTGTGAAGTGACGGGTCTCCCGTTCCCTCCGGCTGCAGTCGGGAGGCTGAAGCAGGAAAAGCCAACACTAGGATCAGCAGTGATTCATGGAGAGACCTTCGTCTGGTCAGTGTAAGGGATTTACAAATGGGACAGGTTTGGTTATTAGCTAATTAATAAATAATATCCATAGAATTATTATTATTAGTAAGAATTATCAATAAACATTAATAATGAACGGGGCACCACCCTGGAATCAGGGACCAATAACCAAAACGTTAATCCAGTCTCATAAGGGGATTGTTCACTCCAAATGCCAGTATTTAAACACTACTTTACATTTAGGATATGAACGGTGAAGGGTGAATCCGAGCACTAACTCTCATAACCAGCCGTTATTACAATATGAATGCACAACAAACACAGACAACTGCTATTTAAAATAAGACCATTTATTTAAATATAGTGATCTCAATCAACAATAAACACTCTAACAACATTAATCTAAATCAATAGTTATTACAGCAGTAATTACTAATTAACAACACTTTTAATAAACAAATGGATGTTCTACAATGCAGCTCTAAGCACTAAACTAGAATTAAACAAAACACAAAAGCAAAAGAAAATGTGTGTGCGGGAGAGAGATGTGTGTGTAAGAGAGAGAGATGTGTGTGTGAATGCAAATGTGTATGTGTTTAGGTGTGAAGGAGGAGTGTCTATGTGTGTGTGTGGTGTGGGAGGAGCAAAGGACGCCCTAAGTGGACGTCACCACGTAAGTGGTTACGTCACGTAATGGGGGGGGGTTTGCTCGAACGTTACAGATCACGCCCAAACGGGATGTGAAAATCCTGCGTGATCAGTAAGGTGGGAACGTGAGGAGGCGTATCTACGTGTGTGGGAGGAGCAAGGGAAAGCTCAAGGTGGTGCCACCACGTAAGTGGTTACGTCACGTGAGGGAGGAGTTAGGGAAACCCCGAGGCTGCGTCACCACATAAGTGGTTACGTCACGAGGGAGGAGTTACTCTGGTGGCGGAGGCGCCACGGAAATCACCGACTGCGTACGAACGGGAGGTTTAAGTCCCACGCGGTCGATGAAAGAGAAAGAGAAAGAGTGTGTAGGAGTGGGGTTTGCTCTGGTGGCGGAGGCGCCACGGAAGTCACCGACTGCATACGAACGGGAGGTTTAAGTCCCACGCGGTCGATGAAAGAGAAAGAGAAAGAGTGTGTAGAAGTGGAGGGAAAGAAAGGCGGGGAGCGCCTTAAAACAGTATCACAGTCAAAACAGTAAACACCGCAGCAGCAGGAATCCTAACTACCGCGCGAGAGATGTACTAGCTGGGTTATTATTACTCAGATGCTCGGCAGGCAAACTCACGTTTGTCAGCCGTGCACTGGTCTTTTAATAATAATGGGAGAAGCTAACACAAGGAGCACACAGTAATCAGACAGTCAGCAATAGTAAACAAAGCAAAATAAACAAGCAAAGCAAAGCAAAGCAAGTAAAATAAACAAAACAAACCGACGGACTCGGCGGTCCGTACGTTCAGTATAAATCAACAATAGTTATTAACTTATTGGAATATACAATTTCACTAGTCTCTGCCCAGACACAAGCCTCTTACTTGAATCGCTTCTTCGGAGCGATAGTGGAGTATATCGTCGTTAATTGGTCTGGCGGCGTCGCGCTGGCTCGGACAATAACGGGCCGTTATGATGCTCGTCAGCTGATGAACGGCAGGCTGGACCTCCGTGTGGCAGCGGAGGGGGAAGCAGCCAGAAATGAAGGAAAAGGCGGTGCGCTCGTTTCCTTTGATGAAGAACGGTTGTCCTCGTCGTCTTCCTTCTGAAGACGGGGGCTGGTTCTCTTCTGCAGGTATGATGATTTCAAAGTCTGATGGACACAACAATTTCTTAAACTCGTCCAGCGAGGTCAGGAAATTGTGGCTCGAGTCTTAAGGTGAACGCCGCAGCGTTGGGTACCTCCTGTAGCAACGTGAGTCGCAGTGGAAAGGGGATGAGATTCAGGTGAGCGTGCTTTTATCTCCTGTGAGATAGTGGCCGTTTCACCGGAAAGACCCCACATTTCCTGTTAGCCTCATCCAATGGGAGCCCTTGTTTGGGTTCAAAATGAAATTTCGCATGTAGATGCGAAGTTTCAAGAGCTGGGCAGTTAGGTCCCCTGCTGTGATCAGGTCTCTGGTTTCCCATGTAGGCCAAGGCTCTTTGTCTCGTGAGGTCCCTACACCAGCTAAAGTTACTGCCCCAAGCAGGTGAAATATAGAGTGATATTGTGGTTTTAGCTGACGTGTGTCGCCTCACTGTTTTGAGCGATGCTCGTTCATGTCTATTTAGAGCGAGCAAGCGCAAGCCCGACGCTGACTTTCGTTGACTTAAAGGTCACCTATTATGCAAAATGCACTTTTCCATGTCTTTTAAACATCAATATCTGTCCCCAGTGTGTCTACAGGTCACCATAGTATCATAAAAGACCATCCTCTCTCTTTTTCTCCTGCTCCGTTTGTCCGGAAATGGGTGTAGGAAATCACTGAGCCGCTTTTCCTTCTCTTCTGACATCATTAGAGAATTGCAAGCCATGTAAGGGTTTCCTGGTGGAACCAGAGCAGAACCTTCAGCTAGCTGACCCCGCCACACAGCGTCACTCAGTCCTCCACAACCTAGCTATGACCAAAGAAGCTCCTACTGTTAGTCTGCAAGAACCAGCAGAAAAGGCTTCATGTACTCCCATCATCTAAATATAACATGTTCTTTCACAAAGGCTTTATGTAATTACACTGTTTAAACAGGTGATATTTATATATTATATATATTTGATGTCATGCATGTAGAAGAGTAGGCTACAGGTAGTAAATAGTGACTGTAAGCAACACAACACGTTTCTGTTTCACAGTCAAACTTTATTTGAGTTGACAGATGACAATATTAATTATTCACAGCATTTTTAATCATCCCACCTGCAGTTATGTTGACATGGTACAGGAGAAAGTCTTTCAGCTCCGGTGAGCTAAGCTCCGGTGGTCTGTAGTCACGACAACACAGTGACAGCTCCTACTACTACTAATAATAATAATAATAATACATTTTATTTAGTGGCGCCTTTCTGGACACCCAAGGACACCTTACAAAAATCAGATAAAACATTGACAGATAAAATAATCTAAAAACAACAGGACATGACAGAAACATATTTGTACAGACACATAGGATGGGTGATGATGAGTTCTAGAGAGAGTAGGACAGTTTAAACAGGTGGGTTTTCAGGAGGGATTTGAATGATGTGATATTGTCAGACTGCCGGATGTGTGGGGGGAGTGAGTTCCATAACCTGGGAGCAGAGCAGCTGAATGCCCTGGCTCCCATGGTGCTGAGGCGTGAGGTGGGGGTAGTCAGAAGTCTGGCTGATGATGAGCGGAGGGAACGGGAGGGAATGTACTCCTGGAGGAGGTCTGTGAGGTAGGTGGGGGCGAGGTTATGGAGGGCTTTGTAGAAGGTTATTGTAATCGATCCGGGATTTAACAGGGAGCCAGTGCAGCTGGATGAGGATGGGGGTGATGTGGTCGGAGGATTTGGTGCGGGTGATGATCCGGGCGGCAGAGTTCTGAATGATTTGAAGTCTGTTGAGTAGTTTGATGGGAAGTCCAGAGAGGACAGTGATGCAGTAGTCGATCCGGGATGTAACAAATGCATGGACCAGGATTTCAGTGCTGGAGTGGGACAGGGATGGGCGGAGTCTAGAGATGTTGCGATGTTACTAATAACCATTACTCTGATTACTTTACTACGTTTATCAGGTGTCTTTTACCAGAAATAATGAACTGACTACTGTTTCACATCTTCTATTTTCCACCCTGATGTTCGCTGTGTTTACACACCGTCTCATAGCGGTAGTATGTAGCTAACCCGTTAGCATGTAGCTATTAACAAGCATTTCTGATTCTAACAAACAGTCCCTTTAACTGCACTGAGCTGGAGAAGCCTCCAAATTTAGTTGTATCATGTCCAATGACAATAAAGCTTTCTATTCTATTCTATTGTGACCCACTACTATACCCAGTGCTTGACTCAGTGCTTGACCGCCTGCGCCAGTGGTCTCAAACTCAATTTACCTGGGGGCCGCTGGAGGCAGAGTCTGGGTGAGGCTGGGCCGCATCAGGTATTCCACAAAAAAAGCTTTGTTAAAAAAAAACAATCTTCTCAAACGTCATTATTAACAGTTCTTTAACTTGAATGGGTTCTTCTGAACATGGCCTCTATTGCGTCTCCCACTTTTCCTGAAATTGTCTGTGCTCGTCACCAACCTTTCTCTTCACTGCAGGCTTTGAAAAAGACATGATATATATTCATTCCACTTGGTGTCACTCCGCAATAAAGTTGTGCCTGCTGTGTTTGTGTTGCTCTGCAATTACACCACCAAACCGCTAGTTGGCGGCAGCGTCTCTATGAGTTTCCTTCTTCTTCTTGTACTACAAACAGAAACTGAGCGGAGTTGGAGCTAATAACTGTTGAACCACAGAACTTTTACTGACATTACTGCAACGCCGAAAAGAAAAAATATATCTGAGTGGATTTGTGTGAACAAACATTGAACAGATGGAGGCAGAGAGAAGTTGAACTTTCTGTGGTTGTCCGGGGTCCTGGCCGCTCAGCATTGCTGGACCAATCACAGCTGTTGCGGTCTGCGTCGCCGTGACGTGTAGTTACATGTCTGGAGAGGTGCACGTCAGGCTACGGCGTCGATTCAACGCAGAAGTATAAATCAAGCTTTAATCAAGCTTATGCGATGTTACACGGGCGCCGCCACAGTTGTTGTGAAATGTTTCTCTGCTTGCATCAAGCCCGGCTGATTGCCCGCCCCCGGGAGCCATATACCCCGCTGTGATTGGTAGGTTCGTTCAGCTCGGGCTTGCGCAACAAAGGGACCTTCCACGGCAAACTGCCATTCACATAAAACTCGTGGGCCGAGGGCGCCTGGTTAGCTCAGTTGGTAGAGCGGGCGCCCATGTAACAAGACTTGGTCCTGACCGCGGCGGCCTGGGTTCGAATCCGGCCTGTGGAAAAAAAAAAAAAAACTCACGGGCCGCACTAACATTAAACTTTCATATCAAGGTGGGGGCCACAAAATATCGTCTTGCGAGCCGCAATTGGCCCGCGGGCCGCGAGTTTGAGACCCCTGGCCTGCGCCCTCCTGCTCTGAAGAGGTGGGAGTTGCGGTGGCGGGATGAGGGCCGTGAGCGTAACTGCTTTGTGGTACCTGCAGGAATGCAAAAGGTCCTTCTGCATTTCCCTCTTTTTCTCTTTTCTGCCCCTGACTTCTGTTGCCTTTTCTGAGGCCATTCTTTCCGAAACTGTCGCGGCGGTATTGTGGCCAGGCTGTTTTGGTGCCCCTCTTTTGGGGCTGTTTTGGTTGGCGATATCTCCACATTGCAAGAAGGTTCTGGGTTTGAACCCGGCTTGGGGCCATTCTGTGGAGTTTGCATGTTCTGTGTGGTGGTTATTCGGCTTCCTCCCACAGTCCAAAGACATGCAGATCCCCTGCGACTCTGTAAAAGGAAAATTACTGAATGATTAATTATTCCACACAAGAGACAACTGAAAGAGACCTTAACGTTTAGCCTGCAGCAAAGAGAAAGATACCCACCTACGTTTTCATTGAGCAATTTGAGATTCTCAAGCAATTCTGACTTTTTTGACATCACTAGTTCACAATGCTGTTGGTCCAGCTTCTTCCTCACTTCTGCCCAGTCCTCCTTGGTCTACACACAAAAGACAATATAAAGAAAATCGTTGTCAGTGCCCACATGTGATCAATCATCAGGGTCAACGATCACAAAAACCTGTTTGTTCCCAGCAGCTTAACTTTAACTTCTCACCTTGTGTTTGAAGGCCTCCCCTTTGTAATATCTCTTCAGTGCTGGATACTTTATTCCCTTGTAATGTTGCTGCCTCAGGCTTGAAGACACCAAATGCAGCATCTGTCCATCGTAGGCATACACCTTTCTGTCCTCACAGGTCATCAGAACAAGCTGGTCACTCGGGCACGAGGTCCCCTCCACTACACCTACAACCTGCATGCTTACTACTTCGGGAAGGTAGAATTTCCCCCACCCATTCACCTCGTCCTCTTCCTCACTGTAAATGGTGTCGTCCAGGTCTCCTATTGTCAATGTGGCACCAGGTGGGTTCTCTAAGTCTAAAGTCTTGTGTCTATACATGGATACATAGTCTGACACCTGTGTCAGGTAATCTGAACCTGCAAACACATGCCGGACAGGAGGAATTTGATGTAATATGGAAAATACTTGCATCAAGGTTTTATGAAATGTTAGGAAAAGATGTATTCTATATATTTGCACTCTTCTTACTTTGTACTGCAACTGCTGCACAACAATTTCTCTTGGGATAAATGATCTTATCTTACCTTTTTCATTGTTGCGCCATGGGAATAGATCAAACGGCTGACCTGCCGAACTGAAAGATAGAAAAGATGACAAATGTTTCTTTGGACAATTAAAGGCTGCAAGTCAATCATTGTGCTCCAGTCCTTTTTTTCTTTCTTTGGAAGTTTGCTATCCTGAGCAATGGCATGGCTGTCCATGGCACTGAGAGGCACCGGATTCAACGGCATACTGCTGGAAGATGTGTGGAAACCCTCTGTCAACTAAGGGTGCTTTCACAAGCCACAGTCCATTTGGCTAGTCCCAATCAGAGTGAAATTGATACTTTTGGTTTGTTTTCTATTTAGTCTGGTTCGGTTTCACAGTGCACAAATCAAAGCGGAACAAATTACAAAAAAGTTGCTGAGGGGCGTGTACAAAGGAGCAAACTTATTTTTTTGTCGAGAGCAGTTACTTCTATGCAGGGAATCGCAGACTATGATGCTGACAAGGTTTTTTCACTTCGACTCTGCACTGATCTACTGTGTGCACAAATCCCTTCTCCTCCACTTCATCTCAAATGACTTTATAAACGTTACTGTTTTTGCGATCTTTATTTAGCATATTCTGTATGTTCTTTTCTGCCCAGATGTCAAGCAAACATCGGAATATTGCAGAGGTCCAGGTCAGTAACGTTACTGTTTTGTAGTTGTGTTTTATACTACAGTGTTAGTTTTCTTAACAGAGATGCCATTCCATGTTTCCTGCCCAGGGACTACAAATGTAAACTATCTTATAGCTAACTCTGGTACAGCTAAGAATCTGTGCACTGTCCCTTTCAAATAAATAAATGAGTAAATGAATAAATGAGTAAAGACCTCTCCCACTCATGTTAACCTGTCGTTTACCTGTGTCCATCTCAATAAATGCCCGCAAAGGCAGCCTGTATTTTGGTTCGCTTGGAAACGATCCGAGACCGCCTCCCGCAAGCGGACTCGGTTCGGTTGTTTTGTCCACACCAGAGTATGATTACTGCATTCACAACTGTCCAAATGTGTCATGATATCACTTTGGCAGTCTAGCTTTCCTTGTGTTTCCTCTGTTTCCCTGCCCTTTTGTCTCCCGGCCTGAACCGTCCTCCAGGAAGCTCTTACAACGCTTTCTTGGATTCGCCAACTTTTACCGCCGGTTTATCTGAGATTACAGCAGAATTGCTGCTCCACTGACCACGATCACATCTCCTGCTGTTCCTTTTCGCTGGACTCCTGAGGCGGATCAGGCTTTTTCCTTATTAAAGGACCGCTTTACGTCCGCACCCATCCTGGTGCAACCTGACTCTTCTCTTCAGTTTGTCGTGGAGGTTGATGCCTCCAGACCCGATAAAAAGCTACATCCCTGTGCTTTCTTTTCTCGATGCCTGTCTCCAGCTGAGAGCGACTGCGATGTGGGAAATCGTGAGTTGTTGGCAGTGAAGTTGGCCCTGGAGGAATGGAGACACTGGTTGGAGGGTTCGGAGATCCCGTTTATTGTATGGACTGATCATCCTGCCTACATCCAGTCAGCCAAACGACAGAATTCCCGCCAGGCTCGGTGGGCTTTATTCTTTGGTCGATTCAACTTCACCATTACTTACCGTCCTGGTTCCAAGAACATCAAGCCTGATGCTTTGTCCCGACAGTTTTCGTCTGATGAGTCACCAAGTGTTTCAGACACCATTCTGCCGGCAGCCTTGGTGGTGGGGAGGTTAACCTGGGAGGTTGAGTCAGCAGTTCGGGAGGCTCAACGGGAAGAACCGGATCCAGGTACTGGCCCTGCTAATCGTATGTTTGTTCCTGTGTCGGTTCGCTCCCAGGTCCTGCAGTGGGGACACGTTTCCCGGTTCACTTGCCATTCAGGGATGAGTAGGACATTGTCACTTCTCAGATGACACTTCTGGTGGGCCACAATGGAGAAGGACGTCAAGGAATACGTCCTCGCCTGCACTGTCTGTGCCCGGGAAAGACATCTCATCGGCCGCCTGTGGGGTTGCTCCGCCCATTACCCACTCCTGGTCGCCCTTGGTCCCACATCGCCTTGGACTTTGTCACTGGTCTCCCATCTTCTAATGGTAAGACAGTGATACTTACCATTGTTGATCGGTTCTCCAAGGCCGTTCATTTCATTGGTCTTCCCAAGCTTCCTTCAGCACAAGAGAGGGCTGATCTCTTGACTAATCATGTTTTTCGTCTGCATGGTATTCCTGTGGACATCGTCTCAGACCGTGGTCCTCAGTTCATCTCGCAAGTTTGGAAGTCTTTTTGTCAAGCCCTCGGAGCCACTGTCAGCCTGTCTTCTGGTTTCCAACCTCAGACGAATGGACAGTCAGAGAGGGAAATTGAAACGTAAAAAGAAAACCTTCTGTTTGTGTTCCATATTTGCTCTGGCATTTTTTGAGATTCTCTCGACACATTTTGCTATTATTTGTGATGTTGGAAGCATCTTGTAATGGCTTTACATTTAAACTGCTTTCGAGTATTCAAACTTGTTACTTAACACACCAGTCTTCTCAGGTATCCTGACATTGTTCATTTAAACTTCCCTGACCAGAAAAGAAAACTGGTTCTTACCTGCAGCAGCTCCCTGGATCGTTCTCCAGCCTTGCTGTCTGTCAGCAAGAAAACAAAATGTGTATGGTTGAAGTGGTGGAAAAATACTCAAACCTTTACTCAATATTTTAATATTATCACAGAATCTGGGCCTAGGCAATATACTGTATTATTAGAAAACAACTAATCTAAATCTGTCAAATACACTTTAATATAAATACAACAAAATACATTGTGCTGTTGGCCTATGGTTAAAATGTCCCATGTTTGATCTACTATGTGTCAGTAAAAATTGCCAAAAATAATGTTTAAACTTACTGCCATTCGAAATGTAGTGGATTAACAGCAGGACATGGAACATGAAAGCACTGAGCTAAAGTGGAACTACAAATATATACAGTATATCTAAATCTAATCTAAATATATACTGTATATCTACAGTATATCTAAAATGGCATTTAAATATTGCACTAAAAAGGTTTGTAGGAAAATTTAAATGAGACAATTAAAGATTCTGTTTGACTACTGAGTATTTAAGGGGTGAATAAATTCATATTTTTTTCTGTAGCGCACACCACTGTAAATGAAATAAATGAATAGCTAACCAACAGATGTTTCTTACTTTTCTTTGGCTTGGACCGTCCGCCATTTTCAGTGTGGCACGCTGGCAGTCTGTTTCTGTGTCTAAAACAGAGAAAGAGGAAGAAACAAAAACTGATCTGAAGACAGATTAGGAAATAAAACAAAAAAAAAGTACAATTTCAAAACACTTTTTAAAGTAATTATAATAATCACCTTAAACATTCAATAAAAAAAAAACATAATTTAAGGCCAAATGATCAAATTTCAAAAAGCTTTAAAGAGACTGTTTGTAAGATTCAGAAATGCTTGTTAACAGCGACACCTGTGGCCGTTAAGTCAACGAAAGTCAGCGTCGGGCTCGCGCTTGCTCGCTCTAAATAGGCATGAACGAGCATCGCTCAAAACAGTGAGGCAACACACGTCAGCTACGTAAAACCACAATATCTATGGAAGTTTTTATTGGACTTTATTAGTTGTAACCCACAGAAGACATTCCACAAATATGTACCATGATCTGCAAATATTTCACTATCCACAAACATGTATTTTTGTATTTGTGTTGTGTAAAGTCACATCCACAAAAATACAGGGCGATTTGCAAATACGCATAACTGACTCTGTAAATACGTATTTTAAGGTTTACATGTAAAGTGATAAACACACATTTGTGCATCTATTTCTACACGTGGAATGCTATTTGCACATTTGCAGATCGCTTCCTGTGCATTTGTGGGCCATGTGACAATTGCAACTTCCCTCCTGTTTGTTTACAGAATTTTGTCCAATTGAAACTACAACAGATCTGTAGAAACAATCTGTAAGTAAGGGGTGCATTTACTAGCTCCACCATAATGCACAGAAAGCCATCTGCAGATGCACCACTTTTTTTGCGTTGGTGTGGTTTGTGTTGGAGTCTGAGTCAGAACAGCGCAGTCAAAGCGTGGGACATCAACCCACAATGATTCATTCTGTAAGACGTTACAAACAGTCCCTTCAAGGACTTTTTCCCCCCTGAACAGCATCATTTCATATTAATGAGTTACTAGCTGTACAAGTTGTGTTTCAAAGGTAACTTTTAAGTGATTGTTTATGACAATATGAGTCACATTGACCCCGAAACACATTTTGAGTTATCTGGCTGACTGTAAAGAGGAAAGTATCAGCTTTATGGCAATACCAAGATTATCTTTCTACGCCAAATATTCAATGAGATATGCTCTTTCAAAGTTCGACTGTCATGAAACATTACTTTTGAGAAAAAGGGCATTAAAGATAAGAATTCATATTCAGCCATTTTTTTGCATTGATTAAAACACATTTATTAAGACTCAAGTCTAAATGAACACAATATGTTTTGGTCAAAAGTGACACCCAACATTTCATAATTATGTGACGTGACGTGCACGCGTATGACCACAAGCAGTACAGTAGATAGGGCTAGAAGTCCATGTAGAAAATAATCCAAAATGTATGGAATAAAATTGATAAAATCTAAAAAATATATACTGTACATATGATGTAATATATAGTATATATGTTTATTTCAATATAATAATGATTATATGAAGAATACATAATTAAACATATTAAATATGGAGCCATGTGCACACAGGTACATGCACAAACTTACAAGTCCATATCCAAACAATAAAAAACATACTAGAAAATGGATAGCATATGAACAAATATTATGTACATATTATGTATGTACAATATTATATAATAGAAATATAGATATAACAGAAAGACTATGAAATGTGGTGCCTGTGCTCATTCTGCTGGCTTCTCCTGGAGCTCACTGTATCCTTTCACAGGGTCAAGTGGGAGCTGATCTTCTCAAGGAGATCCAGATGTTTCTCATCTACAAAATGACATAAAGTGAAAAGCATAAAGTGAAAAATCAAGTCATCTCAAAGATTTTAGGCTGGCTAAATCATGTTGAATCATTGTTGAACGAGGCCTGATCATGATCATATCAATACAGCCCTATATTCATTAACATAGCCTATTCACCATGTGATATCAGATTAATATACAACATATCATTTTACTATATGTTAAGCTATTTCTTTTGCTATTTAAAATGATATCCTCACCTTTTGTGTCTCTCACAGCAACCCTGTCTGTCCCTGTCCCTGTCTCCTAGAAATCACATTTGTATATTGATTTCATAACACCTGGTGTGGTGAAGAGGTAATAGCTGCCTGGATTATGTTCAGATAGAATGCTTCTTTGAATGAATTAAACACTACACAGCTTTTCCTCTTTAATATTAATAATTTCTAGGAGACAGACACCTGAGAGACACAGACACCTAGCTAGACTACACACACTCACACACTCATTATTAGCTGCTATTAATGCTTCTTAGCCTGCTCTAGTGATTTTAAAAGTCTTTAAAACAAACAAATAAAACAAGGGTAGTGTAGTTTAACTATAAGAACTTACCATTACTCATTTCTTTTATCTGGTCGCGTCTTCTCACCATCTCCTCCGGGGTAAAGCGCTGGTAACAAGCGGCGCTGTTGTACAATTTACAGCCACATCTGTACTCCCGGGCGATCGCCAACTCTTTATCGCTGTCCTCATTTAAATAACTATAATCAGACACATTGTGTGTCTCCATCGGGTCAGGCATAAATGGAAAATCAATTTCCTCGCCATCCTCCAACTCACTTTCGCCGTCATGATACGCGGATTCACCGCTACGGTTAGCCGGGCTGTCAGAGTCAGACTCGGAGGAGCAGCTGTCAGTCTCTAGATCTCTCTCCTCATCTCTCTCCTCATCACCCGGTGCAGTGAAATAATCCGAGATTAAATCCGTCCACCTCTCGTCAGATGTAGCACATCTAACAGGGATTGAATTTAACAATTCGGCGATGTTTTTTATTGTTTGGATATGGACTTGTAAGTTTGTGCATGTACCTGTGTGCACATGGCTCCATATTTAATATTTTTAATTATATATTCTTCATATAATTATTATTATATTGAAATAAACATATATACTATATATTACATCATATGTACAGTAGATTTTATCAATTTTATTCCATACATTTTGAATTAATTTTCGCAAACCAGCTTTCTTCCTCCGTCAACCACAATCTGTCACCTGTCAATTAAACTTGACAACAAAGAACTGAGTGCCGCGAAAAACTTTATGATAACGTTATGTTCAAGAGCTTCAAAACTATACTTATCATTTGAATTTTACATTGATTTTTACATTTTATTAAAGCTGAGAGTTTATTTATTCAGAAACAGATGGAAAACGAAAACAGACCAAACAAGACTAATTTTGATAGAGCGGGTCACATATATTAAAACTCACTTCCGTGTGAGCTGCTGATTTGCTACGACGATGTTTTCCTCCTATTGTTCACACAATACACGCACACACTATTGGGTCATATTTATAAATCATAGCCTAAACTTCTGGATATATGCCCTAATTCCTTTTTATGTTTTCACAAATTAAACCAAAGTTGTATAAATGTGAATCTCTTTTAGATTTGAGCGTAAAGAGTCTGTAACAACCAGCAGGAGAACATTTGTCCTTTCATGTCCTCTAAAGACAGACGACAGCTTCTTTGTAATAATCTCAAATGTGAAAACTATAATCACGTTTATGAACCCTCCTGTTGTCCTCGGGTCAAATTTGACCCGTTTTCAAACTTCATTTTATCATAAATATGGATTTCTTTCACGTAATTGCCCTAAAATTACATGGGTGGTTCCCTTCTATGGTCTTTGCAAAAAAAATTAATGACCACTATTTTCGTTGCATTATGGGTATTTTATTCAATTTTGTAACACCTGTTGTCTTCCCGGGTCAATTTTGACCCGGTGGTGCAATGTGTCACACTATTGTGTTTTTCAGCAAATAAACACACAGATGCACAACCACACACATACACACACCTCAAACACACCTCACACACCCCTCAGATACACACGTGCATACACACACGCACACACACACACACACACACACACACACACACACACACACACACACACACACACACACACACACACACGCACACACACACAGCCACATTACTCATGTACTCACACATTACTGTGTTTTCCAGCACATGAATATACACAAACACACTTGCACACAACCACGTACATACACACACACTTGGACGCACCCACACGCATGTGTACACACACACACTTGCGCACACACACACACACACGCAGACACAGCAGCAGCAATAGTCATCCATACTCTATAGTGGGCATTGTACATTTCCAGCATATGAACACACACACACGCGCATACACACGAACAACCACACGCACACAACCACACACACACACAAACACTTCAGATATGCACGCGCATACACACACAACACACACACTTACTCACACACGCACACACACACACACACACACGCACACACACACACACACACAGTCGCATTACTCATCTACCAACACATTATTGTGTTTTCCAGCGCATGAATACACACACACACGTGCACACAACCACGCACATGCACAAACACATGGACGCACCCACACGCATGTGTACACACACACACACACACACACACACACTCTTACGCACACGCACACACACACACACACACACACACACACACACACACACACACACAGCAGCAGCAATACTCACCCATACTCTACAGTGGGTTCATTTCCAGCAGATGAACACCCACACACGCACGTACACAAACAACCACACGCGCACAACCACACACACACACACAAAGACCTCAGATATGCACGCGCATACACACACAACACACACACTTACTCACACACGCGCACACACACACACAGCCACATTACTCATCTACCAACACATTATTGTGTTTTCCAGCACATGAATACACACACACACACGTGCACACAACCACACACTCCAAAAAAGTGTAAAACTTGCGGTAATAAGTTGGAATGAAGTTGGCCAAAAAGGTGTAACACAAAATTGGGTGATAATTTATAGTTTATGCTTCATAAACAGTCAAACCAGACCGGGTCAAATTTGACCCGGGAGGACAATAGGTGTAACTATTTGCTGCCATTCAAAAAATTGAAATGGTTTCAAAAAAAAATTTGGACTAAACTTTGACATATACCAGCCTGTGATAATCCATCAACATTATATTACTCTGATAATAACTATAGTCATAATTTCTGCTTTTTTTAAATTGAAAAAATAGCTATATTTTCATAAAAATTTGATTTATTGACCATAAATTCCAAAACAAAGTGTAAAACTTGTGGTAATGAGTTGGAATGAAGTTGGCTAAAAAGGTGAAACACAAAATTGGGTGATAATTTATAGTTTATGCTTTATAAACAGTCAAACCAGACCGGGTCAATTTTGACCCGGGAGGACAACAGGTGTCACTATTTGCTGCCATTCAAAAAATTGAAATGGTTTCAAAAAAATTTTTTTTCTAAACTTTGACATATACCAGCCTGTGATAATCCATCAACATTGTGTTACTCTGATAATAACTATAGTCAAAATTCTGCTTTTTTAAAATTAAAAAAATAGGTATATTTTCATAAAAATTTGATTTATTGACCATAAATTCTAAAAATAAGTGTAAAACTTGTGGTAATGAGTTGGAATGAAGTTGGCTAAAAAGGTGTAACACAGAATTGGGTGATAATTTATAGTTTATGCTTTATAAACAGTCAAACAAAACCGGGTCAATTTTGACCCGGGAGGACAAAAGTTGCATGGTCGACGGGAAGACAATAAGAGGGTTAATGTTAAATCTGAAAACAATGTAGGCTACAGTGTAAACAATTGCTGTTAATTTACAGCAGAATTTCAACAGTATTAACCTGTTATTGCTAAAAACAGTGCTTTACTGTTAATACAAAAGAAAATCTGTTAAATTACGCTCATAGGCCGTTTTTTAACTGAACTATAATGTATTCTTAAAAAACAGCACTTTACTGCTGATCAACTGTCTAAACTCTAGAGTAGTAATTTTATTTAATTAATAAATCTGTGCAAAGTTTATCAGTGATGTTTCCAGTTAGTTTGCATTACAGAATATGTGCATGTCATGATAGAGGGATTCAACAGCTAGCTAGAATTTCACAGATGATTGCATATTAATCGGACAACACAAGGAGCTCATTTTAATTTCTATGTATTCAAGTTAATATCTAAGTTAATGTGCTGACACATGTATTTTGTCAGTGAATTCATGCATAACGACGGTGTATACATTTTACAGTCTATGGAAGTCCCTTCAACATTTAAAGTAACATTAAGACTTCAGTGCACGTTGGTTATTGGGTGGTAATTCAGCAGAGCAGATACAAAATTGAAGTCTGGTGGTGTCGGTGCTCATTAGTATATAGACAAATTATTTTTTATTTAATGTTAATTTTTTTTAAAATTTGTACCACTGATATGCCTTAAAGCTCAGCAATATATTCAGTATATTCACATGTTACATGATATAAGGCAAAATATTATTTGAGAGTTTTGTTTGAACTCTATGATATAGCTCAACTCTCTGTAACTGTTCCACAAAGTAAGGTTAGTAAGATTGACAGATGTCTTCAGAAATGCTATTTCTTCTGAAATTTGGTTTGTTATCTGTGTCAGGTTTTTGTTGGCGCTGTGTTGAACTTCATATGAAAATAAAAAATAAAGTGCAATAAGATAAGCTGTAGATTTTCTTTTCTCACACATTGTACATGATTGGAAAATCAGTGAATTAGCTCTGTTCTTCACTCACATGTTGTTATGGTTTGCATTCTGTGCTTGTAGCCAGCTATAGACAGACATTTTGGGCCTTATAGCCTTAATTATAGCCTTTTTCTTAACAAGTGCCTTTAATTGTATTTAGTGTGACTATTCCTATGTCTGTAACCTGCTAAGTCTATTCATCTAGGCAAAAAATAATGTTTATTAAAATGTATGTAAAAAATACAACCTAAATAGTGCATTGAAACAAATCAGTAAGATAATGTAAAAGAAAGGGATAAAAACAGCTATATAATGTATCCTTAAACAGTAAATTAACTGTAAAATACTGTGAAATTAATCAAAAAACCAGTCTATACTGTATTTTTCATTAACAGTACAAAGCTGTAAATTTCAGCGACAGTATAATAATGTTAATTTTACAGTAGAATAATGGCAAGACTGCTTCCAGCTCTTTACTGTTATTTTACTGGGAAATTCTTAACAGTGTAGGCTTTGTTAGGCTACTAAATTGTTCTAACAGAGATAGACTAGGTAAGACTGAACTAAATCAAAAGTGTGAGAAAAATCCTCATCAAACAAAGTCAAATAATAGTTACCAAACCTGAGTAGTAGACTGAAGCCTCAGCTGTCTTCAAGGAAAGTCCGTCACCTGACACATTTATATTTACTGCGACTTTCGACACCCCCTTCCTTGTTGCGCTGCTGCCTTCGAGTGCTCATCAAATGTTGTAAATTACGCCACTCTCGGCAGGTGCCGAACACAAGTTCCTTTCAGACGCTTTGTGATCAAATGATGGATGTTATATGCTCATATTCTGGGTCTGTTTTGGCTGGACAGTGTGAACCTCATATAGCCTGTGTAACACTCTGATCTGAGGAAGGAGGGAAGATAATTCTGGGCAGGTAAAGAAATATACCTGATGCCTAATAATGCCTCACTTTATTTCTACAGATCTAGATGTTTTTATCAGCACGTATTTTGCTGGACTGTGTGAAGTTCATACATCCACTAAAATTCATCTTGGCTGAAATAACGGGATGCATATCTGGGCAGCTACAAAAAATGCATTTACCTCATAACACATAAAGACACTATTTTATTACATTATTATTACAGGGCTACCTACTTAAGAAATCAATAATTTGACACAAAAACAGTCAGCCAGAGTCCAACATCAGAATTAGGTCCATAGCAACGGTCTGTTATCCATAGCAACAGTCTGCTATAAAGAAATAACAGACCGTAGAACACCGTGATTGACCAATCAGAATCGAGTATTCAACAAAGCCCTGTATTCTGATTGGTCAATCACAGCATTCTACAGTCTGTTATTTCTTTATAACAGACCGTTTCCATGGGCCCTAATTCTGATGTCAACCTTTTTTGTGTCAAATTGTTGATTTCTTCATTAAGTAGCTGTTAAATAAGCGGGTCATTGTTGTGAAATAAACCCAGACGACCGCTCGCTGTACATTATCCCTTACATAGAAAATGTTTTAATTTACATCATGATTGATATCAAAATAGACAATCATGTGATATATGATGCCAAATGCTTTTGATTACAATAAGCATGAATAAAGAGTGAACATGTTAAAAAATGACCTTTCTTGCATTGTTGAGAAAACGTAATTAAACAAAAAAAAAATAGACTAGATTTCTTTGACATCTGGCATATTGGGAAAAACATGTACTGTATCTTCATGTTGGTAGTTTTGTTTAGGTTGGTTGTCTCATTTTTGTTTCTGTTCCGAAACAGGTCTATGGAAAGCTTTGCAAGGTGCAGCAAAGGAGAGGGGGTGTGAGGATCTGGAGGCCAGCCATTATTAACCACCTGTACTGGACGGCAGCTTCCGCTCCTAATGGAGATCCACATGTGATGGAGGCCAAGTGGCAGCGCATGGTGAACCATGTCCTGGACATCCATGTCCTGGACATCCATGAACACGGCACTCCTGCATTTGTCCCTGCTGTGCACATCCACTTCTGTTGGGAGAAACAACAACAATGAGGCTGAAACAGGTACAACATACTGTGTGTGTGGCTGAACATTATTAGCGGTCCAATCTTCAGTGTGGTGCTTGGTTTATTCAGGGTCCATTTCACTCCAGCAATGAAATACTCTGGTGGTACATGTAAATGTCATCTTTGTCATTTAAAACGCAATAATATACCTAATAATAGCTTAACAACAAAGCTTATTTATATTGCACTAAAATCAGTATAAATTAAGTAATAATATATAATATATTTGTTAATTAATTAATTTAAATAACATATTTCACTTCCTCATCCTCTACTTTCCATCCTCCTTAGTATGTATGGATGTTCAGCACATACATATTATGTGACAGTGAAAAAAACAAGTATGAAGAAAACTAATGCAGTCTAACACAGCAGCCCAGACCTCAGTGATAAAAATGGGGCCAGCAGACTCAAAATCACAGGGTGGCAGCTCTGCACTACTCTACACAGTACTAGAAAACAACTTGTGTACTGTGAATCTGCTTTTTACATGTTTCACTTAGTGGTCGACTAGGGCTGTTAATCGATTAAAATATTTAATCGTTGTATGATTGTTCATAGTTGATCGCGATTAATCACAAATTCATCTCACATTTTTTAACTGTTAAAAATGCACATTAAAGGGAGATTTGTCAAGTATATTTGGCAAATATGCTGCTTTATGCAAATTAATGTATATATTTCTATTATTGAAATCAATTAACAACACAAATTGAAAAATAATGTCCAGAAACCCTCACAGGTACTGCATTTAGCATAAAAAATATGCTGCAGCCCAACAGGCAACAACAGCTGTCAGTGTGTCAGTGTGCTGACTTGACTATGACTTGCCCCAAACTGAATCACAACAAAACAGCCTGTGTAGTCCAGGGGTAGGCAACCTTAGGCAGAAGATTGAAGAGTTGAACAGTTGAAGATTGGTGAAAGGTTAGAAGGGTAAATGATTTCAGCTCTGATATGGGTGTTTTATAAGAATGGTAGTCTTCTTGTATAGTGCTCTCTTATATAATTACTAGGGCTGTCAATCGATTAAAATATTGAATCGCGATTAATCGCATGATTGTCCATAGTTGATCGCGATTAATCACAAATTAATCGTACATTTTTTTATCTGTTCAAAATGAACCTTAAAGGGAGATTTGTCAAGTATTTAATATTCTTATCAACATGGGAGTGGCAAAATATGCTGCTTTATGCAAATGTATGTATATATTTCTATTATTGTCAATCAATTAACAACACAAAACAATGACAAATATTGTCCAGAAACCCTGACAGGTACTGCATTTAGCATAAATAATATGCTCAAATCATAACATGGCAAACTGCAGCCCAACAGGCAACAACAGCTGTCATTGTGTCAGTGTGCTGACTTGACTATGACCTGCCCCAAACTGCATGTGATTATCATAAAGTGGGCATGTCTGTAAAGGGGAGACTCATGGGTACCCATAGAACCCATTTCCATTCACATATCTTGAGGTCAGAGGTCAAGGGACCCCTTTGAAAATGGCCATGCCAGTTTTTCCTCTACAGAATTTGGCGTAAGTTTGGAGCGATATTTAACCTCCCTGCCGACATGCTAGTATGACACGGTTGGACATACTTCCTTAAGTTTTCCAGTTTCATTTGATGCCAGTATCTTCACTTTTGCTTTAAAACTGAGCCCGCGACAACCTTATTATTATAAGTTGTGTTAATGTGTTAAAGAAATTAGTGGCGTTAAAACAAATTTGCATTAACGTGTTATTCTCACATTAACTTTGTCAGCCCTGATAATTACAATGTCCTGATTTAAAACTGTTGCTATGCTATATGGATGGAAATAAAATTACAGATCTGTTGGAGATTTCAATTTTGATGTGGTGTCATAATTAAACTTAATGTTAACCTTAATGTTGATATGGCACTCTGATTAAAAAGAAAATTTAAAAGTGGAACTTCATATCAAAAAGGTTGCTGACCCCCGGTGTAGTCCTAACTTATACACTTTCCATCAAATCCAGGTCATACAGTAGAAAACTGATTTAGCTGTGACTCAACTGTGATATTTGAGATTTAATATAAATCTATAACACAGAGATATCCCAGTGATGATTTTAATTTAGAGCTTGTAGCAGGTTTTAACTGAACATGGTTGTGCTGCCATCTAGTGGTGAATCTTTGCCACTGAGACAAACCCACTGGAGGAAAAAGACAACATGAAGTCACCTGTCAAAACGATGTTTCAGTGTTAATCATAATAGCTTATGTTCAATAAAAAGAAGAAGTGTGAACAGTTTGATGTGATTATATTTCATGTGCATGAAAAGTTATTTTGCTGTCTGTGGTTGTTTTGTCTCATTGTGCTAAAGAAAATACTTTGCTCCAGTCCTGTCAATATATACTGGAGCTGTTTCAGTAGCAGAATACATGAACACATACAGATGAAGAAAGCATACATGTTTTCTCCATTCTTATATCTGCTATATCAGTTCAGCCGTATGAACACGTGATTCCATTTGCTAATTTGTTTGAGTTATGTTAGAATAATATATGATATGCTGCAACATATGAACACTGATAGTTTTTCTATTAAAGCTGCAGAGGGTAGAGTTGGAGTAGATCTGATTTAAAAAAGTTATTTTTGTAAAACGGTCACTATATCCTGACAGTAGTAAATGAGACAGGTAATCTGAAAAAAAAACATCATGTGCCTCTGTGTCCTCCGGTGCTCCTAACGGCATCTGCAAGATTTCACAGACCGGAGGGAAACAACCAATCAGAGCTGATCTGGAGTCTGCCATCTCTGAGCAGCTGTCAATCACTCGCGAACTCCGATCAAACGGTCAAACATAGGCAGCGCTGATCAAATATGAATCAATATTCTGATACTGGGGCGCCTGGTTAGCTCAGTTGGTAGAGCGGGGGCTCACGAAACAAGGCTCAGTCCTGACCGCGGTGGCCCGGGTTCAAATCTGACCTGTGGCCCTTTCGGCATCCACTCTCTCTCTCCCCCCTTTCCAAGACTCTATCCACTGTCCTGTCAATAAAATGCTAAAAATGCCCCCAAAAAATAACTTAAAAAAAAATATATATATATATATATATATTCTGTTACTGTAATGCCTATTTCTCTCCTCAAATGTTCTCAGAAACATCTTGTAGTGTTTAGCTGTAAAATGAGAAAGTTTGTGACCCGGCTGCCATGTTGAGATCTGTTTAGGAAATATGAAGTACCAGCCGGAGCAAACTTTCTCATTTTGAGCTTGTGTTTACAACATGGGAAGTCGTGAACACAATATGCTCGGCGTTCAAATGGTTAAGTCGTGAGAACATCGCTGCTAAGCAACGGCGATATTAACGTTACGGTCGGCGTCTAGAAGCCACAGAGGCTAACGATTTAGCAAGCTAGCAAGTGGGTAATATAATGACAGAGGAAAAAGATGAGGTCAGACATATTATAGTA
Organism: Sebastes umbrosus; assembly: GCF_015220745.1. Classification (NCBI taxonomy): domain Eukaryota; kingdom Metazoa; phylum Chordata; class Actinopteri; order Perciformes; family Sebastidae; genus Sebastes; species Sebastes umbrosus. Next base: position 9,400,985 of record NC_051283.1, read on the forward strand.
TTCTGAAAAAAAAAATATATATGACTAAAATTACAATATATTAACTTATTATACACCAAAAAATTAACTTCCATGGCCGCCGCCATTTTTGACAACTCAGAGCTTACAGAAACTTTCCACTTACGAGGTCGTGAATACCACAAGAGTGGGCGCTCATATGGACTCTCCTCATGAACACGGTAAACACGACCCCATTGGAAGGCACCATATGAGCAAGAGGGTCAAAGTTCAAGACGCAACTTGTATGCATACCGCATTCAAAAACAGCACCTACTTTGTAAGAGCAGCTGTAGTACGTACTAAAAGTAAAAAGAAAAAGTATGCAATTTGGAACGTAGCCGAGGAATAAGGGAAAGTGATGTACACACGGGGAATGAACAAAGACAATCTGGCAGGGGAACAGGGAAAACAAGGGAGTGTATAAACAGAGAAGACTAAGGCAAAATCAGGCAGGTGAGGAATAATCAAGGAGGCAGGAAAACACACAGAGACAGGAAGTAAAACTAAACATGCCACATGAGGAGTGAACTTATCAGAAATAAAACAGGAATCACTAAATGAAGAATGAGACAATGTAACAGAAAACCCCAAACATAGAAACCAAAATCCTCCAGACAAAACAGAAGCAATATAAGCCACTAAAAAGATACGAGATTAAGTCTTCAGAAAAAGTCAGAGGGCCTCTGGGTGGAGAACCAGACCGTGAGTCTCAGATCTTTCACTGCATTCAGGTTTTGCTGCTCCCTTAAGCCTGGGGCACACTGCCCGCATGAGGCTCGCGTGATGGCAGCGTCACGTCGTGGCTGCGTGATGCCCACCTAGGGTGTTCACACTAGACGCGAGTTAGCTGCCTGTCGAGAGCGTGTCTGCTACCTGTCAGCTGTGTTTTTGCTGCTGCTGACAGCCCTTTCTTTCTACATAGAGTTTGCCTTTTAATGGCCATTTAACTTCATGATAAATATAATTTATATTTATTTTAGACAGAGAAAGGTTCAGAAACGTGTGGTAATTAGTAAATAATAGTAATAATCCACAATTAAAACTCAGTACTGTATTCATTTATGATGCTTTCCAACTCTCTGCTTGTTCCACATCACTGTCGGGCACATATTTCAGAATAAAAGCCTCGTGTTAACAAATGAAGGAATTCTGTGCAAAGAAAACCCGCTTTAGGGCTTTTATTTCGAAATGAAAGCAGGAAGTGTTGATTTAAACCCCAAACGTTATCAATTTTTTGAGTTCCCAAAGTGACTGCGTGTTTCCACAGCACTGACTGCTCATATTTCAGAATAAAAGCCTCGTGTTAACAAATGAAGGGATTCTGACTATAGAAAAAACGCTTGAGGGCTTTTATTTTTAAATGAAAGCAGGAAGTGTTGATTTAAAAACAATTTTACTTAACTTAACTTTTTTTTCATCTCCGTAACATATTTTACAGATAAACCTCGAAACTGTAGTAAAGTCTTGCTGGTATGAAGTTAATATACAGTCACTAGATCACTTTCACTGTCCGTGACATATTCTACAGATGTCTAGACATGGAAACCGTATTATGTAGCTGATATGATGTCCATATACTGTCAATAGATCACCTTCACTGTCTGTTGCTGCGCGTCTATTTTATAGAATAGAGGGCTTGCCTATTTTACACGCGAGCCTCTCGCGTCTCAGCTGCGTGTCCCAGCAGCAACAGACAGTGAAGGTGATCTATTGACAGTATATTAACATCATATCAGCTACACGATACAGTTTATATGTCTAGACATCTGTAGAGTATGTCACAGACAGTGAAAGGGATCTAGTGACTGTATATTAACTTCATACCAGCAAGACTTTACTACAGTTTCGAGGTTTATCTGTAAAATATGTTACGGAGATGAAAAAAAAGTTAAGTTAAGTAAACTTTTTTTTAAATCAATACTACCTGCTTTCATTTCAAAATAAAAGCCCTCAAGCGTTTTTTCTATAGTCAGAATCCCTTCATTTGTTAACACGAGGCTTTTATTCTGAAATATGAGCAGTCAGTGCTGTGGAAACACGCAGTCACTTTGGGAGCTCAAAAAATTGATAACGTTTGGGGTTTAAATCAACACTTCCTGCTTTCATTTCGAAATAAAAGCCCTAAAGCGGGTTTTCTTTGCACAGAATTCCTTCATTTGTTAACACATGGCTTTTATTCTGAAATATGTGCCGGACAATGATGTGGAACAAGCAGTGACTTGGAAAGCATCATAAATGAATACAGTAAGGAGTTTTAATTGTGGATTATTACTATTATTTACTAATTACCACACGTTTCTGAACCTTTCTCTGTCTAAAATAAATATAAATTATATTTATCATGAAGTTAAATGGCCATTAAAAGGCAAACTCTATGTAGAAAGAAAGGGCTGTCAGCAGCAGCAAAAACACAGTTGACTGGTGGCAGACACGCTCCCGACAGGCAGCTAACTCGCGTCTAGTGTGAACACCCTAGGTGTGCATCACGCAGCCGCGACGCGACGCTGCCGTCACGCTAGCCTCATGCGGGCAGTGTGCCCCAGGCTTTACACTGTATATGTTTAATGTTTTTATCTTGTTTTCTTTTTATACAATGTCATACTACCGATTTGCTTACTTCCGACAGGGAGTGTTTGTACGTTGGTAGGGTAAGGTGCAATGAGTTTTGTTTGAATCCAACTATTGAAGGTGTGCCAATGCTAAAACAAATGCAGACACAAATGTTAGATGCTAAACTACTGAGTCAACCAGTGTGGCTCTCTGAATTTACAAGCTGTAGGCTATAGTACAGATTGATTGTTCTCCTGTGGAAATGACGGTGGATGATAGTGTGGAGCTACGAATGATGCCAGAGAACAGCAGTATTGCTAAAAGCAGTGTTTGTCACAACAAATTCAAGCCTGATGTCATGAGCTGGTTCAAGGTTCAGACAAAAGTAGGGTGACCAAGGTGTCCCACTTTAAGAGGGACTGCACAGCATTTTTATCCCTTGTCCCACGTCCCACATATTGAGACAATGTCCCACAATTTCATTGGCTCTAGTTTTCAAGAGTCAAACCACTGCAGGACAGATGCTTTTCTAAAATCTGGCTTTGTGAAGAAAGCAGGGAAGGCTGTCATCACGGGGCTGTTTAAGAGATGTGACAATCTATGGATGCATTCAGGCAAAACATAGAGATGTTACAGGAGACGGGGCAGAATAGAAATGTTTATCATTTAAGTTAAATAGATATATCAAAATTGTAGACTGCCTCTCAGCCTGGGTAACGTGTCCCACATTGTCCCACATTGTCCCACATTGTCCCACATTGTCCCACACAAACATACTCTTTGTCCCACATTTGGTTTGTTGGGATCTGGTCACCCTAGACAAAAGGGGAAGAACACGTGGTTTGAAGCAAAAGGGAGAATAATGTATTAAAATTTACATAAATAAAGCAATGCTATGGGAAAAAAAATCTGTAAAGTCAGTGATGTAGGGGGTACAAAGGTAAGTGAAAGATGTTGTATGCTGGAAAATAACAAAGCAAACTAAAGGACACTGGAGACCATGCAGGCCTGCGTTAAAGACTTCCGGTGAACCTCCATCGTGTCACAAATCTAAACCACATACTGATTCTCAGCAGCTTCTTAGTGTCAGTATGTGTCAAACCAGACACTATGTATATATGGTAGATTTTTTTTAAGTGCTGTTGATGCACACTTTCTACCACAATGCAATGCAAACAGGAAATGGAGGAACAGCTCACAGCTGAAACAAAACCCCCAAGACCTGGGTGGTGGTGAAACATCTCCAAAACAGAAAAAAAAGAAAAAGTATTCAATCTTAAAGGAACAGTGTGTAACATTTCAGGGGATCTAATAGAGTGCTGCAGCAATGACGTATTTATGTAAGCCAACCAGGAATTTAATATTATTTATCACACTGGTTCCCTCAACAAAAAGCCAATGGGATTTTTCCATTGGGTTTTGGATTATTGCAGAAAATAAACTCTGTGACAAACACATGTTTGTGATACTTACATGTTTTGTTCAGCAAGATAATCTCCACAAATGAATTGGATTGTTATGATTTTTGAAGTGTGAATGTAATCGCCAGAAGTAAAAAGCTAACGTTAGGCTATAAACAAACTAGCATGAACACGAGTATACACAACGAGGCTGTAAAGACAGACGAGAGCAGACGTGATGACGTTTACTAGTCTCATTTAGCCACTTGTTAGCAACCGCCTTTTTAAAGACAAGTAAAGGCTTCAAAATTCACGAATGGGCTATTTAATGACGTAATTTATGTCATAGAACAAAACGCTAAGATCTCTTCAGCTTGTGTTTACTACAGACCTTAATTCAGTTAATTCAATCTAATTTAAAACCCATTGACCTCCAGACGAGGCAACCGGAAGTGCTAAAATGCAAACTCAGAATCATTGTGTTTTCGTTAGCTGTGAATGAGCCCTTCATATCTATATAGGGGTCTTTTGCAAGTTTTCGCACTATGGGGGTTATCCTCTAGACATGACCTCTTCACGAAGTCTGCCATGTTTCTACAGTAGCCCAGGACGGACAAACCAAACACTGGCTCTAGAGAGAGCCTTTCACGTTTCTACGTTACCTGAAGGCCACCGTAGTTCTCAGACACGCTTGTGAAACTGCGGTAAAGTGAGTCGCAGAGTGTAAAACCGTGGTACCCCACACTCATCGCATCCCCTTTGATAGCCTCAGTTTGATCCATGTTAAAGTGTCCTTGAGGGTGAGACACCAAGTTGCTCCCCGGGCGCTTTACAGCAGCTCACTGCTCCTAAATGCTTAGGATGGGTTAAATGCAGAGGTCAAATTTCATGTATGTACGTGTATGTATATGACAAATGTAACAAAGTTTCTTACATTAGAAGATTTATACTGTGTAAAGGTAAATATACATTACTCATTTGATTAATTAAAACAACAATTTGACTTATTTAGACCTCAGTTCTTGAGATATCTTCAACTATATTCCAAAAGATTTTTGGGTTATTTCTACATAATGTCCCATGGTCAGTGAATGAGTTATTCAAAAGCAACTTGTTTCTAAGTTTATGTATAACATGCTTTTGATGAATGTGTCAAAGTCCTTGAACATGACAGAAAAGTTCAATTTGACAGCATTGTAGATGAGATGATAGCTTGTTTTTTTTTTTATCTTGGAATACTTAATTATCCTCAGTCAAGAATCACTTGTTTGGATGAGGTTGCAGGAGATACAATCAAAACAAAATATGAACCTGAGTTTACATCACTGTTATTTTATTGTGATCAATACATCCCATGAATTCGGCATCCACAAAAAAAGTACAAATTTCAGTGCCTAGAGGGTTACAGTGAAGTATTTACTGATAAAGAATCATATCAAAACAGATCAATCTGGTCACTTTATAATAAAGGACCACAAGAATTGTACTCAATATGTTTCCCCCTTTTAAGATCAAACTCTTGGGTCGTAGAAATTTTCATCATTATCCCATTTAAATTTCAAATCACGCAGCAAACGTTTAAGTTGTGTCAAGACACTCTTTTTAACCGTCTCCCTGTTCTCATCTGTGCACGTCTTAGATGTTGGTCGTACTTGCTCTCTAACGTTTTCAACATCTTTAAGCAAGTCGCTCAAACTTTCGGCTTCGGCACAGTTGCCGTAGTCTGACTGGGTAGTTTCACTTGTTTCCAAACCAAACAAATTCCCACAGGATCTACAAGGAGGCTTTTCTCTTCCTAGATGGAGGTTAAACGCCTGGCACCTGACATGCTGTGGAAGTTTGATGGTTCCATCAAAATCCTGCTTCTTGGTCTTCGTTGGATAGTAGGTCATCACTGCATCAGCCACGTTACTGTCCCAGCTGCTAAGACAGGACGCGGCAACCATGATTCTCCCGGGATAACAGCCTGAAGTGGACATGGAGACTCCGTAGTACTTTACTGATTTTGGGTTGTTGCTTTGAGAGACACAGATGGTGGAGGAGACCAGAGCCTTTGATTTACTATACTCCAGTTGACTGATGAAGTCTTGCAGCCTTTTTATTATTTCCTTTTCGTCATCCTTTCGTTCACACAGGTGGACAATCTGTAAGAAACCACAAATATTATCAATATTATCAACGCCATTGATGTACAATAATCATAAACTGTAATATTTGAGAATGTTTATGTGAAGTAGCAATTCTATACAACTTTACGAAGAAAAAGTGAATTATATTTGATAATCTTACCATGTCCAGAAAACATGAGAATGGACTCCGCTTGGGTAGATGAGAGGAATAGAGGGCAAAAGGCCGAGGGAAGCACTTCCTCAACATTTTAAGCATGTCGACATCATCATCATTACCCACAATAGATTCTGGGTAAAATTCTGGATCGTTTAACTTTCCCAAAAAGAAGATGCTGTGAAGAATCTGTAAAGTCAAAACACATTCAAGACTGTTATTACACGGCTTTGTTGAATACTTGATTGTGATTGGTCAATCATGGCGTTCTACGGTCTGTTATTTCTTTATAGCAGACCGCTGCCAAAGAACGTATATTGCTAAGAAGTGAAAGTCAATTGTTTGTTCCATTGCAATGTCGACGCCCAGCAGCAGAGCTACACCGCTGTCATTTTGGACTGAAAGCATCCATCAGATGCCGGTAAAACATCTGCTTACAAAGTGCCGTAAAACAAAATTATTTCTATTCTATTGTCATAATTTTAATGTCTCTACCTAAATGGCCTGTGTTGAACAATACAAAATGTTGTAAATATGCATACTATTATGACAATTTACTTACTTATTTATTTATTAAACTTTTTTGCCTGACTGCTTTCCAGAGGAGCATAAAGTGAGCAATGGACATAAATGGAAGTTAGAAAAATCAATCACACAGATTTTGAGAGCATTCTCAAACTTTTTCATGTCAATTTAAAGACGTCTCTTTACACATTCATGGCTATGGACTCATTGGTGTTTACAGACCAAAATGGCGGTAGCCCTACCGCAGCGCCATCTAGTGGCTATTGTCAAAAAAGCACCAGAGTTTCTTTGCTTCTAGACTCTTTGCCGCTGCTATGTATAACAGACCAATGCTATGGTTGCAGTTCTCTCTGCGGACACTGGAGGACCATTTTTGTGTCAAATTATTGATAGGGCTAGTTCGGGTGTTTTGAAGTAGGGTTGTATGAGGTAATTATCCATAGTAGATTTATTACTTACACTAGATGACGGTCTGCACGCCCCCAGCATCGAAAAAACAGACCTGGGGCACCCACACCGGAGCAAAGCAAAACGGCAAAAAACACTTATTTTAGCCACCTAAAAGAAAGGCTCATCTAAATAAAATAATATCCGTTTAAGTGTAAGCTATATTTAGAATATTTTCTGACGGCGAAATGAACTGAAAGTGAAAAGTATCTATACGGTTTTATCATCTGAGCCTGCTGGCTTTGGAGAGAGCATAAATAGGTTTCACATTCAGTTTAGTTTCCCCGTCGGAAAGGAGAAAGACTGTCTGACGGCAAGATAAAGTGGTGAAAATATTCTAAATATAGCGTACACTTAAACGGTTATCAATTGTTTTAGGTGAGCCTTTCTTTTAGGTGGCTAAAATATGCTTTTTTGCTGTCCCTGTCAACAACACTGTATTGCTTTGCTCCGGCGTTGGTGCTCCGGTCTGTTTCTCCAAGCTGGGGGCGTGCCGACCATCATCTACTGTAAGTAATACACCTACTATGGGTAAATACCTCATACAACCCCACTTCAAAAAACACCTGTACTATCCCTTTAACTAAGTAGCTATGTAATAAGCAGAATAATGTACAGCGAGCCGGTCATTGTTGCGAAATAAACCCCTTCAGGGCGATGTAAGACCCCTCCGTGATCACCCTGTGAAGGTTTATTTCACAACGATGACCGACTCGCTGTACATTATCCCTTAAATATCGCTTTCTGTGTTTGTGTTTAACTGAGAAGCATTGTGTGTACAACATACACTATGACAGGGTATTATGTCCAAAAACAGAACATTTCAAAAGTTCATTACAGTCCTCATCAGACGTACCTCATCCAAAAGCAGTGTAGGGTGTTTTGCATTCAGTTTCACCATTTCACAGATAATCAGGAAAGCATTCCTTCTGAAAGATAGTGTTTTCTCTTTGTCTTCCAGAAACTCTTCTTCTCTAAAATAATACAAAATCAAATGTTTGAATTAAGAAGCAGGATGCAGCAATAACAACCTGTGTTTCAGTAAATCAGCTCACTCACCCTTCTGTCTCTTCTATCTTTCTCTTAGGAGCCTGATGCAATCAGAAATAATACACAGCACATTACAACAATTACACTGACAACACATTAAATTAGCAATGTAGAAATTAATCATAAAGATATAAAATAATGGCAAAGAGAAGAACTTAAAAGCAGCTACTCACCATTGTCAGTCGAGTAAATGACACAGGAAGAAGGAAATTAAGCCCTGCCCCCTGATTCAAACAGACACTCCTTGATGTGATGGAATTGTCATGACAGTTACAATAACATATGAATAACACTTGGCATACATACATTACATCTATTGAATGCATCTATTGTTTTATTGGAATGTCATAGTTCTGGCAGCAGGAAGTCTTTTAAAGTACCTGTATAAGGAGTGCTGGTGGATACACATAAAGAGCACTAAACTCCTGAAATTAAAAGCTGTTTACACCAAGAACTAATACATTGTTTGAGAAAATACAATAAAACTAGAGTTACCTCCTCGTTGTTGTATGCCTCTGCCAACCAGTCAAGTTGCAGTTTACATCCATGTCTGTCCAAAATGTCATCACTCCACCATTTTATCCTGTTAGACATTTGTGTGAAATTGTCATATTTATCATATGAATTCTAGAGTTGTGGCCAAAGATTTGTTTTGTGAGGTTGCAGTGACCTTTTGACAACAAAAATCTAATCAGGCAACCCAATCTCATGGCAAAAAGTGTAATACACCTGCCTGTCCACCAGAAGAAAGCATGTCAGTGTCACATTTAGCCTCGCCGAGGCGTGAATATTACACGCCTTGCATGAAGGTGCAGTGTTATGAAGTGATGCTTGTCAAGTGTTTTCCGTATTCCAGTCAAAGCTCCAAGCTAGTGACGTAGTACAAAAAGTTAGAAAGACCACTTATGGTGGGCGGCTGGTGTTTTGTTTTGTAAGTTGCATTAATGACATTTGTAGCGTGTTTTCCGAAGTGATGTTATGTTGTTTCTGTACATGTTTCACTTAGTTTACGCACTTATTTTAAGCCCAACCATGACATTTTCCCTTACCCTAACTAACTTACCCTTATTATTGCCTGTTCCTAAATCTGTGGCTTTGTTGCACCCTGCTGGTACTGCACGTTAATACAGGCGTGTAATAATCACGTCTCTGCGAGGCAAAATATCCTGTAGCACGATATCCTGTAGTGGACAGGCGGGTCTATTACACGCTCTGGTGTGACATCAGGTTGAACTAGAATGGCACTCGGAGAGCGCAGACCTCCGCCAAGGTGCCTGAGTTTAAAAAACAGATCACAGCTCACAGCTGGCGGTACCTTGAGGTGGTCGGCTTATTATTAACACGGTGTGTTTCCGTGTAACGTAACGGCGGATGCCTCTCTCATTCAGCAGCCTTGTTATGTCTGTATAACGTTACACTATGTTTTCTCTCAGTCTGTTATCTACCGCTTTTTTTTTTCTCACCACGGATGGACAGCAGCTCCCGCGTCTCAATGTCTCGCCACACATCCACACACGAATCTCTCTGCTCTCAGAAGGAGGCGGGTTCACCCATCATCAACGCGTCATCAGTTACACTGTGCATGTGTTATACCCTGCGGTCTTAATGCTGAATCCTTAAAAATATTCCTGAATCCCGTTAATGATCTAGATCGCCACCAAAATCTAATGGATTGTTCATTGTGCCACACCCCACCCCTCCAAAGATTTCATTCAAATCCATCGCACACTCTTGGAGTAATCCTGCTAACAGACAGACAAGCAAACACCGGTGAAAACATAATGTAATCAGGTCATCCTTCGGTCCAAGTGGACATTTGTGCCAAATTTGAAGAAATTCCTTATAGGCCTTCCTGAGATATCAAATTCACAAGAATGTACCGGGCAGATGGACAACCCGAAAACTTAAACTTAAAAAGTCTTAAAGCTGCAGTAGGCAGAATCTTTTTGGCATCATTGGGCAAAAACTCCATAATAACATTTCAGCATATTATAATTCAAGTGTTATGAGAGAAGACTAGACTTCTGCACCTCCTCTCTGTTTTCAGGCTTTAAAAAATCTAGCTTGTGACAGGAGACTTTGGCCAAGCACAGGTCAATCAGAGAGAGAGCGTTCCTATTGGCTGTTCATTCAACAGGCAGCTGTCAATCACTTGCAAACTCCGATCAAACTAGGCAGCGTTGATCAAATATGAATCAATATTCTGTTACCGTAATGACTATTTCTCTCCTCAAATGTTTAGCTATAAAATGAGAAAGTTTGCTCCGGCTGGTGGGCGGTGCTTGGTATTTCTTCAACTGATCTCAACATGGTGGCCGGATCACAAAACTCTCATTTTACAGCTAAACAGTACACTAACATAATTTCTGCCAGGGATCAAACTGCCAGCCTTGCGGTTAAAGGGACTGTTTGTAACTTTTTAATCGTATAAATGTACCAGGTCGGGACACATGCACGCTCGCATATGCACGCTCGCGTGTGGCCGGAGCCTCTGCTCCTCCTCGTCTCCTCCTCGTCTCCTCTGCCTGCTTGCCTTCACTCAGACAGAGCGCACGTTCTCGCTGTCTCGCTCCACCTATAGACGTGAACGCGCGCACACTCCACACTGCAGAAGACTTTGTAGCTCTGAGAATATCTAGTGAATGTACAGTGGACGTTTGTGCAGAAATAAATGCTGCAGCTCCTCCAGACCAACAGAGGTTTTCCGTGTCTTGTGAAGTGACGGGGCTCCGCAGAGAGAAACATTATCACCTCCCTCCTGCGCCCGCCAGGAGACACCGGGTGCCGGTGCCGGTGTCACGGTTCACGTTTCTCTCTGCGGAGCCCCGTCCCTTCACAAGACACGGGAAACCTCTGTTGGTGCACGCTGTGTCAGTGAAGAGGCAGCGGAGGAGAGGCTCCGGTTGCCGGTGTCCCCTGCGGGCGCAGGAGGGTGAGGCAGGAAAAGCCAACACTAGAATCAGATCTAAATCATGTTCATGGAGAGACCTTCGTCTAGTCAGCTAACATTACTGCCAAGCAGGTGAAATATAGAGTGATATTGTGGTTTTAGCTGACGTGTGTCGCCTCACTGTTTTGAGCGATGCTCGTTCATGTCTATTTAGAGCGAGCAAGCATGAGCCCGAGGCTGACTTTCGTTGACTTCACGGCCACAGGTGTCGCTGCTAACAAGCATTTCTGAAAGTTACAAATAGTCCCTTTAAAGGACGACAACTCTACCCACTGAGCTACAGCCACTGTCAAAAACATAATGCCTCTGGCCATAGAACCTAATATGAATGCAAAATATACTAGTATACTAGTACTTTTTAGACAAGACATGACATGTCTGTATTGCGAGAATAGCATTAAGTGGTGGACACACTGCCCGCATGAGGCTCTCGTGAGTCTCGCGTGGCGGCTTGTTTTTTATTTCGGCGTCCATGTTAACAGGTTAGAGTGGACACACTGCCCGCATGAGACGCGCGTCTGAGGCGTCTATTTTATAGAATAGAGGGCTCGCCTATTTTACACGTGAGCCCCTCGCGTCTCAGCTGGGTGTCCCAGCAGCAACAGACAGTGAAGGTGATCTATTGACAGTATATGGACATCATATCAGCTACATAATACAGTTTACATGTCTAGACATCTGTAGAATATGGCACAGACAGTGAAAGTGATCTATTGACTGTATATGAACATCATACCAGCAAGATTACTAGTTTCCATGTCTAGACATCTGTAGAGTATGTCACAGACAGTGAAAGGGATCTAGTGACTGTATATTAACTTCATACCAGGAAGACTTTACTACAGTTTCGAGGTTTATCTGTAGAATATGTTACGGAGATGAAAAAAAAGTAAAGTTAAGTAAACTTGTTTTTAAATCAACACTTCCTGCTTTCATTTCAAAATAAAAGCCCTCAGGCGTTTTTTCTATTGACAGAATCCCTTCATTTGTTAACACGAAGCTTTTATTCTGAAATATGAGCAGTAAGTGCTGTGGAAACACGCAGTCACTTTGGAAAGCTCAAAAAATTGATAAAGTGTGCGGTTTAAATCAACACTTCCTGCTTTCATTTCGAAATAAAAGCCCTAAAGCGGGTTTTCTTTGCACAGAATTCCTTCATTTGTTAACACGAGGCTTTTATTCTGAAATATGTGCCGGACAGTGATGTGGAACAAGAAGTGACTTGGAAAAAAACATAAATGAATACAGTACGGAGTTTTAATTGTGGATTATTACTATTATTTACTAATTACCACACGTTTCTGAACCTTTCTCTGTCTAAAATAAATATAAATTATATTTATCATGAAGTTAAATGGCCATTAAAAGGCAAACTCTATAGAGTTTATATTTATATATTTATATTATATTAGAGTTTTCTATTTAGTCTGGTTCGGTTTCACAGTGCACAAATCAAAGCGGACCAAATAACAAAAAAGTTGCTGAGGGGCGTGTAGAAAGGAGCAAACTTATCTTTTTGTCGAGAGCAGTTACTTCTATGCAGGGAATTGCAGACTATGATGCTGACAAGGTTTTTTCACTTCGACTCTGCACTGATGTACTGTGTGCACAAATCCCTTCTCCTCCACTTCATCTCAAATTACTTTATAAACGTTACTGTTTATCCGATCTCTATTTAGCATATTCTGTATGTTCTCTTCGGCCCAGATGTCAAGCAAACGTCGGAATACTGCAGAGGTCCAGGTCAGTAACTTTACTGTTTTGTAATTGTGTTTTATACTACAGTGTTAGTTTTCTTAACAGAGATGCCATTCTCTGTTTCCTGCCCAGGGACTAAAAATGTAAACTAGCTTATAGCTAACTCTGGTACAGCTAAGAAGCTGTGCACTGTCCCTGTCAAATAAATAAATGAGTAAATGAATAAATGAGTAAAGACCTCTCCCACTCATGTTAACCTGTCGTTTACCTGTGTCCATCTCAATAAATGCCCGCAAAGGCAGCCTGTATTTTGGTTCGCTTGGAAACGATCCGATACCGCCTCCCGCAAGCGGACTCGGTTCGGTTGTTTTGTCCACACCAGAGTATGATTACTGCATTCACAACTGTCCAAATGTGTCATGATATCACTTTGGTAGTCTAGCTTTCCTTGTGTTTCCTCTGTTTCCCTGCCCTTTTGTCTCTTGAGATTACAGCAGAATTGCTGCTCCACTGACCACGATCAAATCTCCTGCTGTTCCTTTTTGCTGGACTCCTGAGGCGGATCAGGCTTTTTCCTTATTAAAGGACCGCTTTACGTCCGCACCCATCCTGGTGCAACCTGACTCTTCTCTTCAGTTTGTCGTGGAGGTTGATGCCTCCAGACCCGATAAAAAGCTACATCCCTGTGCTTTCTTCTCTCGATGCCTGTCTCCAGCTGAGAGCGACTGCGCTGTGGGAAATCGGGAGTTGTTGGCAGTGAAGTTGGCCCTGGAGGAATGGAGACACTGGTTGGAGGGTTCGGAGATCCCGTTTATTGTATGGACTGATCATCCTGCCTACATCCAGTCAGCCAAACGACAGAATTCCCGCCAGGCTCGGTGGGCTTTATTCTTTGGTCGATTCAACTTCACCATTACTTACCGTCCTGGTTCCAAGAACATCAAGCCTGATGCTTTGTCCCGACAGTTTTCGTCTGATGAGTCACCAAGTGTTTCAGACACCATTCTGCCGGCAGCCTTGGTGGTGGGGAGGTTAACCTGGGAGGTTGAGTCAGCAGTTCGGGAGGCTCAACGGGAAGAACCGGATCCAGGTACTGGCCCTGCTAATCGTATGTTTGTTCCTGTGTCGGTTCGCTCCCAGGTCCTGCAGTGGGGACACGTTTCCCAGTTCGCTTGCCATTCAGGGATGAGTAGGACATTGTCACTTCTCAGATGACACTTCTGGTGGGCCACAATGGAGAAGGACGTCAAGGAATACGTCCTCGCCTGCACTGTCTGTGCCCGGGGAAAGACATCTCATCGGCCGCCTGTGGGGTTGCTCCGCCCATTACCCACTCCTGGTCGCCCTTGGTCCCACATCGCCTTGGACTTTGTCACCGGTCTCCCATCATCTAATGGTAAGACAGTGATACTTACCATTGTTGATCGGTTCTCCAAGGCCGTTCATTTCATTGGTCTTCCTAAGCTTCCTTCAGCACAAGAGAGGGCTGAACTCTTGACTAATCATGTTTTTCGTCTGCATGGTATTCCTGTGGACATCGTCTCAGACCGTGGTCCTCAGTTCATCTCGCAAGTTTGGAAGTCTTTTTGTCAAGCCCTCGGAGCCACTGTCAGCCTGTCTTCTGGTTTCCAACCTCAGACGAATGGACAGTCAGAGAGGGAAATTGAAACGTAGAAAGAAAACCTTCTGTTTGTGTTCCATATTTGCTCTGGCATTTTTTGAGATTCTCTCGACACATTTTGCTATTATTTGTGATGTTGGAAGCATCTTGTAATGGCTTTACATTTAAACTGCTTTCGAGTATTCAAACTGGCCACTAAATGCTCTGTAACAAGATACCTGGGAAGACGGGTGTGTTACTTAACACACCCGTCTTCTCAGGTATCCTGACATTGTTCATTTAAACCTCCCTGAACAGAAAAGAAAACTGGTTCTTACCTGCAGCAGCTCCCTGTACTGTTCTCCAGCCTTGCTGTCTGTCAGCAAGAAAACAAAATGTGTATGGTTAAAGTGGTGGAAAAATACTCAAACCTTTACTCAATATTTTAATATTATCACAGAATCTGGGCCTAGGCAATATACTGTATTATTAGAAAACAACTAATCTAAATCTGTCAAATACACTTTAATATAAATACAACAAAATACATTGTGCTGTTGGCCTATGGTTAAAATGTCCCATGTTTGATCTACTATGTGTCAGTAAAAATTGCCAAAAATAAT
This sequence comes from Sebastes umbrosus, assembly GCF_015220745.1. NCBI lineage: Eukaryota > Metazoa > Chordata > Actinopteri > Perciformes > Sebastidae > Sebastes > Sebastes umbrosus. The sequence continues at coordinate 9,416,111 of NC_051283.1, forward strand.
GTTTAAACTTACTGCCATTCGAAATGTAGTGGATTAACAGCAGGACATGGAACATGAAAGCACTGAGCTAAAGTGGAACTACAAATATATACAGTATATCTAAATCTAATCTAAATATATACTGTATATCTACAGTATATCTAAAATGGCATTTAAATATTGCACTAAAAAGGTTTGTAGGAAAATTTAAATGAGACAATTAAAGATTCTGTTTGACTACTGAGTATTTAAAGGGTGAATAACTTCATATTTTTTTCCGTAGCGCACACCACTGTAAATGAAATAAATGAATAGCTAACCAACAGATGTTTCTTACTTTTCTTTGGCTTGGACCGTCCTCCATTTTCAGTGTGGCACACTGGCAGTCTGTTTCTGTGTCTAAAACAGAGAGGTGTTTAAATTCAAAAGAGGAAGAAACAAAAACTGATCTGAAGACAGATTAGGAAATAAAACAAAAAAAAGTACAATTTCAAAACACTTTTTAAAGTAATTATAATAATCACCTTAAACATTCAATAAAAAAAAAAACATAATTTAAGGCCAAATGATCAAATTTCAAAAAGCTTTAAAGAGACTGTTTGTAAGATTCAGAAATGCTTGTTAACAGCGACACCTGTGGCCGTTAAGTCAACGAAAGTCAGCGTCGGTCTCACGCTTGCTCGCTCTAAATAGGCATGAACGAGCATCGCTCAAAACAGTGAGGCAACACACGTCAGCTACGTAAAACCACAATATCTATGGAAGTTTTTATTGGACTTTATTAGTTGTAACCCACAGAAGACATTCCACAAATATGTACCATGATCTGCAAATATTTCACTATCCACAAACATGTATTTTTGTATTTGTGTTGTGTAAAGTCACATCCACAAAAATACAGGGCGATTTGCAAATACGCATAACTGACTCTGTAAATACGTATTTTAAGGTTTACATGTAAAGTGATAAACACACATTTGTGCATCTATTTCTACACGTGGAATGCTATTTGCACATTTGCAGATCGCTTCCTGTGCATTTGTGGGCCATGTGACATTTGCAACTTCCCTCCTGTTTGTTTACAGAATTTTGTCCAATTGGTACCACAACAGATCTGTAGAAACAATCTGTAAGTAAGGGGTGCATTTACTAGCTCCACCATAATGCACAGGAAGCCATCTGCAGATGCACCACTTTTTTTGCGTTGGTGTGGTTTGTGTTGGAGTCTGAGTCAGAACAGCGCAGTCAAAGCGTGGGACATCAACCCACGATAATTCATTCTGTAAGACGTAAAAAACACTCCCTTCAAGGACCTTTTCCCCCCTGAACGGCATCATTTCATATTAATGAGTTACTAGCTGTACAAGTTGTGTTTAAAATGTAACTTTTAAGTGATTGTTTATGACAATTAGATCATATATTAAAACTCACTTCCGTGTGAGCTGCTGATTTGTTACGACGATGTTTTCCTCCTATTGTTCACACAATACACGCACACATTATTGGGTCATATTTATAAATCATAGCCTAAACTTCTGGATATATGCCCTAATTCCTTTTTATGTTTTCACAAATTAAACCAAAGTTGTATAAATGTGAATCTCTTTTAGATTTGAGCGTCAAGAGTCTGTAACAACCAGCAGGAGCACATTTGTCCTCGCATTTCCTCTAAAGACAGACGGAAGCTTCTATGTAATATTCTCAAATGTGAAAACTATAATCACGTTTATTAATGTTAAAGGGACTATTTGTAACTTTCAGAAATGCTTCTTAACAGCGACACCTGTGGCCATGAAATCAACTGACCAGACGAAGGTCTCTCCATGAACATGATTTAGATCTGATCCTAGTGTTGGCTTTTCCTGCCTAAGTGCAGGCTGAGGCAGCGGGGCTCTGCAGCGTGTCTCCTCTGCTCTCTCCGCCCGCAGCCGGAGAGAGCAGAGGAGACACCGGCACCCGGTCGTTAACGAGAAGACAACGTAAATCTCTTTAGAGCTCCGTCACCTCACAAGACACGGAAAACCTCTGTTGGTCTGGAGGAGCTGCAGCAGTTATTTCTGCACAAACGTCCCCTGTGCATTCACTAGATATTCTCAGAGCTAAACTAATGGTACGTGTCCACAGCCTTCGTGCTTTCCACGCTCCCCATTCATTGTCTATGCAAGCAGCCGCGCAAGCATTCCGGTAGCGTGGCGTCGCGATTCGAGAGACTAGGCGTCACGACGCCCGCTCCTTATTTGCATGAAGTTGAGGTCCTGGCTACTTTATGCAAATCACGGGCGTCCGACGCGACTCGCCGCCTCTCGAAACTCCCTATAATCTTTTAAACTAAACGTTGTCGAGCCAAAATAAAGACAGATTCAGCAACTGCATGGGTTATTTCTCGCCTCAAATGTTTTCAGAAACCCATTTCAGTGAACTATTTATGTGAAATAAGAGAAGAAAGTTTCCAAACGAGCCTCCATACTGGTTCCGGTTTGAAAGCTGGGAGCAGCAGCCAACAGCGGGAAAGCGTTCGTCCAATCAGGAGCCGAGTGCCTTGTTTCTAGGGACAGCCCACCAAGCGTCCAATGTTGGGAAGCGTCGCGTCCCCTCGCGATAAAAAACGCCCCTGTGGACACGTACCATAACTCTTCTGCAGTGTGTAGTGAGCGCGCGTTCACGTCTAGAGGTGGAGCGAGCTGAGCTGTCTGAGTGAAGGCGAGCAGGCAGAGGAGGAGGGTACAGTGGCTACACGCGAACGCGCATATGCGAGCGCGCATGTGTGCCGACCCGCTACATTTATACGCTTACAAAGTTACAAATAGTCCCTTTAAATCTGAAAACAATGTAGGCTTTGTTAGGCTACTAAATTGTTCTAACAGAGATAGACTAGGTAAGACTGAACTAAATCAAAAGTGTGAGAAAAATCCTCATCAAACAAATTAAAATAGTTACCAAGTCTGAGTAGTAGACTGAAGCCTCAGCTGTCTTCAAGGAAAGTCCGTCACCTGACACATTTATATTTACTGCGACTTTCGACACTCCCTTCCTTGTTGCGCTGCTGCCTTCCAGTGCTCATCAAATGTTGTAAATTACGCCACTCTCGGCAGGTGCCGAACATAAGTTCCTTTCAGACGCTTTGTGATCAAATTATGGATGTTTTATGCTCATATTCTGGGTCTGTTTTGGCTGGACAGTGTGAATTTCATATAGCCTATGTAACACTCTGATCTGAGGAAGGAGGGAAGATAATTCTGGGCAGGTAAAGAAATATACCTGATGTCTAATAATGCCTCACTTTATTTCTACAGATCTGGATGTTTTTATCAGCACGTATTTTGCTGGACTGTGTGAAGTTCATACATCCACTAACATTCATCTTGGCTGAAATAACGGGTTGCAAATCTGGGCAGCTACAAAAAACGCATTTACCTCATTACACATAGAGACACTATTTTATTACAGTATTATTACACGGCAACTTACTTAAGAAATCAATAATTTGACACAAAAACAGTCAGCCAGATTCCGACATCAGAATTAGGTCCATAGCAACGGTCTGTTATCCATAGCAACGGTCTGCTATGAAGAAATAACAGACCGTAGAACGCTGTGATTGACCAATCAGAATCGAGTATTCAACAAAGCCCTGTATTCTGATTGGTCAATCACAGCGTTCTACGGTCTGTTATTTCTTTATAGCAGACCGTTGCTATGTATAACAGACTGTTTCCATGGGCCCTAATTCTGATGTCAACCTTTTTTGTGTCAAATTGTTGATTTCTTCAGTAAGTAGCCGTTAAATAAGCAGGATAATGTACAGCTAGCGGGTCATTGTTTTGAAATAAACCCAGACGACGGCTCGCTGTACATTATCCCTTCCATAGAAAATGTTTTAATTTACATCTGGCTTTACATCAAAATAGACAATCATGAGATATATGATGCCAGATGCTTTTGATTACAATAAGCATGAATAAAGAGTGAACATGTTCAAAAATGACCTATCTTGCATTGTTGAGAAAACGTAATAAACAAACAAAAATAGACACTTGATCCTTGGCCCAATTGTTTACCAGATTTAAACAAAATCTCTTACCAGGTTTCAGAGATATCTCACAAATAAACAAATGTGAATAACCTCTTTGGCATTTAGGTTAAATGAACAGTGTGTAACAGGTTGGGGGATCTATTAGCAGAAATAGAATAGTTTAATATTGTTGTGTTTTCGTTAGCTTAGAATGAGCCCTTCATATCTACATAGGGAGTGGGTCATCTTCACGGAGTCCGCCATGTTGTTCCGCCATGTTTCTACAGTAGCCCAGAAAGGACAAACCAAACACTGGCTCTAGAGAGAGCCTTTAGTGTTTTTTTGTTACCTGATGGCCACCATAGTTCTCCAACACACTTGTGAAACTGCGGTAGCGTGAGCAGCAGAGTGCAAAACCGTGGTACCGCCAGCTGTCTGACTTCTGTTGCCCCTAAAGTAGTGTTATTATGGTATGGATGGACTGTAAGCGAGGCGAATGGCGTTACCACGGTTTTGCACTTGTGCAGCTCACAGTCTTGGAAAGAGAGGGGTGAGCGGAGGGGTACTCAGTTGGTTGCAAACTGCAACCACACCACAAGATGCCACCAAATCCTACACACTGTAGCTTAATGTGAATTGTAGTATTGATCTGACTTTGTCTTGATTTATAATAATCACAACCTGAAAACTGGGACCACAACATCTGTTTTGGTTTTACACTTATTAAACCAGTTTATAACAATCTCAAACATCAGGTTGAGATTGTTATAAACAAATTAAAGTCAAAATATCATCCTCTTCTGGCAGGCGCAGTAGAGTCTTTGGTGACCTGGAGTAGCCCTCCCTCAGAGACTTCATGAGGGCCGATGCATATGCTGGGGAAAGGACTGTGGAAGAGTTGACCACAATGGCCTCCAATCGTTTGGATCCATCCAAATCCAGTCTGCTGGAGATATCGGTTGCCACCTCAAGTGCTTGTCCCTAACAGTAACTCGCGTCTAGTGTGAACACCCTAGGTGGGCATCACGCGGCCACGACGTGACGCTGCCGTCAGGCGAGCCTGAAGCGGGCAGTGTGCCCCAGGCTTTAGTTTAACAACGCTGAGGAGCTCATACAGTATGAGTAACGTACGTTACCTCTATGTAACTGTAACTGTAACGTAGCCTCAGCATAATAATTAGAGCTCTGAACAGATGATAGATTGGTAACTAATTCACCAGGTTAAGATAATTAAAGCCAGGCTAGCTTAGACAGAGTAACATTACAAACCCATTCATGGATTTCACAGCGAATCTTAATCAGCCAACATTAAAAAACGCCAGAAAGCTAAAACACGTTTAATCCGTATTGTCTAAGAGAATCCAATATCAATGTTACGTAATGTTAATAATGACATTTACCTGTCTTTAACTGAATAGGCGTTTCTGTGACGACGGCAGTGAATAGTTCAAAAGTCCCTCCTCCGCATCGCATCGCGTCCGCTGGGACGGCTGTGATTGGCTATTCAAAAATGGGTGACGTGGCGGAGATCAGCCACACGATTCTTGCCTGAAAATGGAATCCAGAACTCCGATTGGCTGTATCCGCGGTGAAAATGGATGACGTCGGCAGTGAAAATGGAAAGCCGCCACATGATTTGTCGAGAGAAAATGGAAATCCTGGAAGCTGATTCGTCGGCAGACCCACTCTAACCCTCTCCAGAGGTCTACTAAACTAACAGCCCTCAAATTTGCAGGCAAGACAGTTTTCTTGACTTTAGACATTGATATCTCCACAGCGGCTGAACAGATTTTTACCATTCAAACTGCATTTGAAATGTTCGTTATTTTGTAATTTGAACTGTGAGGATAGCCCTTACCAATCACTTACAATGTGAGTTTATATCAAGCATATAAGGCCCTGGGAACGGCAGTGAATAGTTCAATAGTTCATCTAAGTGACTTTGTTTGCACAGTAATGTATTTTCAAGTGGTGTAATGTGTCTTAAGTAGGACTGTCAATCAATTAAAATATTTAATCGCAAATTAATCGCATGTCTTGGGTTTTGGAACAATAACGTTAACTCTCAGCAAAATTAATCATTTTCCATCACGTAAGCAATTCAGTTAATGTAACTTTTAAGCTTAGCCTTAGCTAACATTGATACACACTCTTTTGAGTGTCTATCAGCGGTTATAGCCCAGTATCTGGATTTTAAGTAACTGAAGACAAAACTTTATTTTTCTACTCCTCGTAGATCAGAAATCCTTGAATAAAAAAAAAGACTCATTGAATTCGGTTGAGAAATGTAAACGTTATAGTGCTTTTTATCCAGAAAAACGGCAGCTGCCCCATCCACTTGTATGTGTTTACAGGCTAGTCATGACCTCCCCAATATGGCGGCGACACTGACGTATGGCAGCAAAGGGCTGAAGCGGCCAATGCGGTATCTACGTATATACTGTACATCTATACTCAAGATACCCAAATGTATGAGCACAAGCACTGAAAAAGTGATTTTTTTCATCAACTCGAATGAAGCAAATATATCAATTCTTGCATTAAAAAATCCATTTCAAAATCGTAAAAAAAAAATTAAAAAATTGCAAGGTGAATTGATGTTTTTTCCCATCCCTACTGTTTTCATGGACCAACCTGGTGATGTCTCTTCTTTTAATTTTTAGAATGATGCAGAATGAGTTGTGTTCAGAAGGAACAAACCATTTCTTTGACATCTGGTATATTTGGAAAAACATGTACTGTATCTTCATGTTGGTAGTTTTGTTTAGGCTGGTTGTCTCATTTTTGTTTCTGTTCCGAAACGGGTCTATGGAAAGCTTTGCATGGTGCAGCAAAGGAGAGGGGGTGTGAGGATCTGGAGGCCAGCCATTATTAACCACCTGTACTGGACGGCAGCTTCCGCTCCTAATGGAGATCCACATGTGATGGAGGCCAAGTGGCAGCGCATGGTGAACCATGTCCTGGACATCCATGTCCTGGACATCCATGAACACAGCACTCCTGCATTTCTTCCTGCTTTGCACATCCACTTCTGTTGGGAGAAACAACAACAATGAGGCTGAAACAGGTACAACATACTGTGTGTGTGGCTGAACATTATTAGCGGTCCAATCTTCAGTGTGGTGCTTGGTTTATTCAGGGTCCATTTCACTCCAGCAATGAAATACTCTGGTGGTAAATGTCATCTTTGTAATTTAAAACGCAATAATATACCTAATAATAGCTTAACAACAAAACTTATTTATATTGCACTAAAATCAGTATAAATTAAGTAATAATATATAATATATATATATTAATTAATTAATACAAATAATATATTGCACTCCCTCATCCTCTACTTTCCATCCTCCTTAGTATGTATGGATGTTCAGCACATACATATTATGTGACAGTGAAAAAAACAAGTATGAAGAAAACTAACGCAGTCTAACACAGCAGCCCACACCTCAGTGATAAAAATGGGGCCAGCAGCCTCAAAACCAATAATAATAATTAAAATAAAAACAATTGCCTTTCTAAAACGGTTCAAAAACATAAACTTCATGAAGATAGAATTTTTGTAGTTTTTTTATGTTACATTAACCTGCATTAGTTTTAACTTGGTTTAACTAATCAACCGGGAACTAAGTATTTATTGAATATTTCATCCTGTCACTGGTTAATGTAACTTTTTAGACACAGGGTGGCAGCTTTGTACTACTTTACACAGTACTAGAAAACAACTTGTGAACTGTGAATCTGCTTTTTACATGTTTCACTTAGTAGTTGCGCCCTTTAAAGGAGAAGCCACCGTACCTTTAGCAGTTTCGGTCAGTCCCTAAATATTTATTATGTAAGTCAGTGCATGAGTCAGTAGTATCACTGAACGTGATCTAAAAATAAAAAGTCCTTTGCCCAGCATATGCATCGGCCCTCATGAAGTCTCTGAGGGAGGGCTACTCCAGGTCACCAAAGACTCTACTGCACCTGCCAGAAGACGAGGATATTTTGGCTTTATCTGTTTATCTGTTAATAATCTCAACCTGATGTTTGAGATTGTTATAAACTGGTTTAAAAAGTGTAAAACCAAAACAGATGTTGTGGTCCCGGTTTTCAGGTTGTGATTATTATAAATCAAGACAAAGTCAGATCAATACTACAATTCACATTAAGCTACAGTGTGTAGGATTTGGTGGCATCTCGTGGTGCGGTTGCAGTTTGCAACCAACTGAGTACCCCTCCGCTCACTCCTCCCTTTCCAAGACTGTGAGCGGCACAGGTGCAAAACCGTGGTAACTACGGTGGCCTTCAGGTAACGGAAATACACTGAAGGCTCTCTCTAGAGCCAGTGTTTGGTTTGTCCGTTCTGGGCTACTGAACAACATGGCGGACTCCATGAAGAGGACCTGCTCTCGGATCCCCCGAAATGTTACACACTGTTCATTTAACCTACAGGCCAAAGAGGTTATTCACATTTGTTTATTTGTGAGATATCTCTGAAACCTGGTAAGAGATTTTGTTTAAATCTGGTAAACAATTGGGCCAAGGATCAAGTGTCTATTTTTGTTTGTTTATTACGTTTTCTCAACAATGCAAGATAGGTCATTTATGAAAATGTTCACTCTTTATTCATGCTAATTGTAATCAAAAGCATCTGGCATCATATATCTCATGATTGTCTATTTTGATGTAGAGCCAGATGTAAATTAAAACATTTTCTATGTAAGGGATAATGTACAGCGAGCCATCGTCGGGGTTTATTTCACAACAATGACTCGCTAGCTGTACATTATCCCGCTTATTACACGGCTACTTAGTTAAGAAATCAATAATTTGACACAAAAAAGGTTGACATCACAATTAGGGCCCATGGCAACGGTCTGTTATACATAGGTACGGTCTGCTATATAAAGAAATAACAGACCGTAGAACGCTGTGATTGACCAATCACAATACAGGGCTTGGTTGAATACTCGATTCTGATTGGTCAATCACAGTGTTCTACGGTCTGTTATTTCTTCATAGCAGACCGTTGCTATGGATAACAGACCGTTGCTATGGGCCTAATTCTGATGTCGCGCTCTGGCTGACTGGTTTTGTGTCAAATTGATTTCTTAAGTAGGTAGCCCTGTAATAATACTGTAATAAAATAGAGTCTTTATGTGTTATGAGGTAAATGCATTTTTTGTAGCTGCCCAGATTTGCATCCCGTTATTTCAGCCAAGATGAATGTTAGTTCACTTTTTTAATATTCGTGTATCACAGCTGTTACCCTGCACTATATTCACTTTTAACAGTTTTCTTCATCTCCTTGTATTTTTATATCTGGTATATTTTTATGTACTTTGTACTACTAACTTTTATACTGCCTTTTTACTAACATGTTTTTACACTATGGAACTGTGATACTGGAAACTTGAATTTCCCTCGGGATCAATAAAGTTACTATCAATCTATCTATCTATCTATCTGTCTATCTATCTATCTATCTAGTGGATGTATGAAATTCACACTGTCTAACAAAATACGAAATACATAATTTACAACATTTGATGAGTACTCGAAGGCAGCAGCACAACAAGGAAGGGAGTGTCGGAAGTTGCAGCGACTGAAAACGCGACAACAGACCGACAGATCTTAGCTGCATCTCATTTCACCATTTTTCGCCTCCTCGTCTCCTCGCTCCTCGCTCCTCCAGCTGTGACCCGGAAATCGATCTCAGCGCTCCATCTTGAAGGACGTCCCAATTCATAAACTGCATCCCAAAGCTCTTAATTGCATCCGTTTCCCTCACTTGCGTCTTTTCCTTGCGTCTTAGTCCCTCCCAGAGAGGAAACGAGGAAATACGATTTAAGAGACATGAGACGGTCGTTTCTTCTGAAGCGTCACGTAAAGCGACGTCCGTTTCTGATGACAGCAGCAGCTGATCACATCTGGATCAAATGTCAGTCAGCTTTAACAGCTGTTTGTGTCTGAACTGTACTAATACTAATAAAGACAAGTGCAAGCTGCAGTCTGTATTTCTACTGTGGACTGCTTAGAGGCTCAGGAAATATCTCTACTGGAACAATAACTTTATATTATTTATTCATTATTAGCATCTGTAGTTATTGATATTCTGATTGTGAGTTAATTATTTCATAACCCAGAATATGACTACGGTGTTTTTTGAACACTGGACATTATTTATTAGGCTAAAGGGAAAATGTAAATGATGTAACTCATATCAAACCGACGTTCAGGAATTATCAGCCTCATGTGACTGAATGGAAATGAGGATAAATGATGTAAAATGTGTTTGTTGCTGACAGACAGACTCTCCTTCTCTCTCTGACTTTAATAGTATCATTAATAAAAGTTAACGGGGCTAATAACAGATCATGAAAAGAAGAAACTTTCTAATGAATGCAGAAAGTTATCTTAACTCTGTCAGGTAGTATAAACCTCTCTTAGTGTCGAGCTCCTTCAGTGGCGGTGTGTGAAGGAGAGATACTGCAGGTCCTTCTGCTGCTGTTCAGAGCTTCAATTAACACTGATTTGAACTAGATGGTGAATCAGAAGACAACTAAAATATAAAACGTTTAATATGTGATCTGTTTTCACTCTGTTATAAAACTCCAGTGATGTTGAGAGGTAAAGTTATCAGATAAGTCTGATCGGCAGCAGCGTCCAATCAATAACTGATATCCAATAAGGGGGCGTGTCGGTCGGTAAAAGACTTCCATGGAGGATACACTGGTGTATCCTCGCTTATCGCTCCTCCGGCAAGCCTCCTCGATCCTCGATCCTCGATCCTCAATCCTCGATCCTTGCTCCTCGATGCACAAATAAGAGCTTTGGGACGGTTTTCAAGATGGCGCACCAGAACAACTTCCGGTTCAAGCGAGGATTGAGGAGCGAGGAAACGAAAATTAAGAGCTTTGGGATGCACCCATAAAATGCGCATCGAGGAGCGAGGAGCGAGGATCGAGGAGGCTTGCTGGAGGAGCCATGAGCGAGGATACACAAGGGGCCTTTCCCATTTGTCTTTTTATAGGGCTTGACTCCTCTCCTCGTATCATAGTCCCGCCCACATGCGAGGGGAGGAGGCGAGGAAAAGACTCGAGGAGAGAGGAAACGAGGAAATATGTTTTTAGAGACATGAGACATCCTTTCCTCTGAAGCGTCACGTGAAGCGAAGTCTGTTTCTGATGACAGCATCAGCTGATCACAGCTGGATCAGCTGTCAGTTGACATTAACATCTGTTGTATGTCTGAACTGTACTAATACTAATAAAGACACAGCTATTCTCAGTGGCAGAGCAGCAGTGTTTCCTCTCTGTAGCCTGTTACCTGTTTAACAAACACCTGCACATGAATAACAGCTGCAGTCTGTATTTCTACTGTGGACTGAGTCCTGCTTAGAGGACCAGGAACCATCTGTACTGGCTCAATATCTTTATATTATTTATTCATTATTAGCGTCTTTAGTTATTGATATTCTGATAGTAGAAGTTATGTATTAGGCTGAATGTTTCAGGGAAATGTAAATGATCTAACTTATATCAAACCTGACACTCAGGAATTATCAGCCTCATGTGACTGAATGTAAATGAGGATAAATGATGTAAAAGGTGTAAAAGACAGACTCTCCTTCTCTCTCTGACTTTAACTGTATCATTAATAAAAGTTAACGGGGAAATAACAGATCATGAAAAGAAAACTCTTTCTAATAAATGAAGAAAGTTGTTTGAGAGCTGTTCATTGTCGGATGTTATAAACCCCTCTCAGTGTCAGACTCCTTCAGTGACGGTGTGTGAAGCAGAGCTCCTGCAGGTCCTTCTGCTGCTGGAACACTTCACCATCAACATGCTCCGTTTGTTGTTCACACCTACAATTAACACAGATTATAACTATATGGTGAATCAGAAGACAACTAAAATATAAATCTTTTAATCTGTGATCTGTCTTCACTCCGGTATAAAACTCCAGTGATGTTGATGTATCAGATCAAACCGATCAGCAGCAGCGTCCAATCAATAACTGATATCCAATTAGGGGGCGTGTCGGTCGGTAAAAAACTTCCTCGGAGGAGACACTGGAGGTCCTTCTCATTTCAGCATTTTTCGCCTCCTCAACTCCTCGCTCCTCGATCCTCCGGCTGTGACATGGGGTACGTTCCAAAGCTCTTAATTTTCGTTTCCTCGCTCCTCGATCCTCGCTTGAACCGGAAGTTGTTCTGGTGCGCCATTTTGAAGACCGTCCCAAAGCCCTTATTTGTACATCGAGGAGCAAGGATCGAGGATCGAGGATCGAGGAGGCTTGCCGGAGGAGCGATGAGCGAGGATACAGCAGTGTATCCTGCACGGAAGTCTTTTACCGACCGACACGCCCCCTTATTGGATATCAGTTATTGATTGGACGCTGCTGCCGATCAGACTGATCTGATAACTTTACCTCTCAGCATCACCAGAGTTTCATACCGGAGTGAAAACAGATCACATATTAAACGTTTTATAGTTTAGTTGTCTTCTGATTCACCATCTAGTTCAAATCTGTGTTAATTGAAGCTCTGAGCAGCAGCAGAAGGACCTGCAGTAGCTCTCCTTCACACACCGTCAGTGAAGCAGCCTGACACTGAGAGAGGTTTATAATATCTGACACACTGACTTAAAATAACTTTCTGCATTTTTTAGAATGATTTGTCTTTTTGTGATCTGTTATTTCCCCCGTTAACTTTTATTAATGAAACTATTAAAGTCAGAGCGAAAAGGAGAGTCTGTCTGTCAGCAACAAACACCTTTTACATCATTTATCCTCATTTCCATTCAGTCACATGAGACTGATAATTCCTGAACGTCGGGTTTGATATGAGTTACATCATTTACATTTTCCCTTTAGCCTAATAAATAATGTCCAGTGTTCAAAAAACACCATAGTCATATTCTGGGTTATGAAATAATTAACTCACAATCAGAATATCAATAACTACAGACGCTAATAATGAATAAATAATATAAAGTTATTGTGCCAGTAGAGATATTTCCTGAGCCTCTAAGCAGTCCACAGTAGAAATACAGGCTGCAGCTTGCACTTGTCTTTATTAGTATTAGTACAGTTCAGACACAAACAGCTGTTAAAGCTGACTGACATTTGATCCAGATGTGATCAGCTGCTGCTGTCATCAGAAACGGATGTCGCTCCACGTGACGCTTCAGAGGAAACAACATCTCATGTCTCTAAAAAGATGTTGTTTCCTTTTTAGGAATTATCCTTTTACATCCAGCGAAGGGATTATCCTCGAAGACAGCTGAGGCTTCAGTCTACTACTCAGGTGTGGTAACTATTATTTGACTTTGTTTGATGAGGATTTTTCTCACACTTTTGATTTAGTTCAGTCCTACCTTGTCTATCTCTGTTAGAACAATTTAGTAGCCTAACAAAGCAAACATTGTTTTTAGATTTAACATTAATAAACGTGATTATAGTTTTCACATTTCAGATTATTACAAAGAAGCTGTCGTCTGTCTTTAGAGGACATGCGAGGACAAATGTCCTCCTGCTGGTTGTTACAGACTCTTTACGCTCAAATCTAAAAGAGATTCACATTTATACAACTTTGGTTTAATTTGTGAAAAATTAGGACATATATCCAGAAGTTTAGGCTAATATTTTATATATATGACCCAATAGTGTGTGCGTGTATTGTGTTAGGGGTCACTGGAGCCGATCCCAGCCGACATTGGGCGAAGGCGGGGTACACCCTGGACAGGTCGCCAGTCCATCACAGGGCTGACACATAGAGACAGACAACCATTCACACTCACATTCACACCTACGGGCAATTTTAGAGTCAATAATTAACCTAACCTGCATGTCTTTGGACTGTGGGAGGAAACCGGAGTACCCGGAGAAAACCCACGCTAACACGGGGAGAACATGCAAACTCCACTCCCAAGCCAGATTTGAACCTGCAACCCTCTAGCTGTGAAGCGCCAGTGCTAACCACTGCACCACCGTGCAGCACTAATTATTATATTTATTTTATAATTTTATTTCCTAATCTGTCTTCAGGTCAGTTGTTTTTTTTCTGTTTTTTTATATATATATATACAGTTGTTGTTTCTTCCTCTTTTGAATTTAAGTACCTCTCTGTTTTAGACACAGAAACACACAATGGCGGACGGTCCGAGTCAAAGAAAAGTAAGAAACATCTGTTGGTTAGCTATTAATTTATTTTATTTACAGTGGTGTGCGCTACAGAAAAAAATATGAATTTATTCACCCTTTAAATACTCAGTAGTCAAACAGAATATTTAATTGTTTCATTTTAATTTTCCTACAAACCTTTTTAGTGAAATATTTAAATACCATTTTAGATATACTGTAGATATACAGTATATATTTAGATTAGATTTAGTTATACTGTATTTATTTGTAGTTCCACTTTAGCTCAGTGCTTTCATTTTGCAAAATGTCCTGCTGTTAATCCACTACATTTCAAATGGGACTACGTTTAAACATTGTTTTTGGCATTTTTTTACTGACACATAGTAGATCAAACATGGGACCTAAAGGGTGACATGGCCCACATTTTAACCATAGGCCAAAAGCACAATGTATTTTGTTGTATTTCTATTAAAATGTGTTTGACAGATTTAGATTAGTTGTTTTCTAATAATACAGTATATTGCCTAGGCCCAGATTCTGTGATAATATTAAAATATTGAGTAAAGGTTTGAGTATTTTTCCACCACTTTAACCATACACATTTTATTTTCTTGCTGACAGACAGCAACGCTGGAGAACGATCCAGGGAGCTGCTGCAGGTAAGAACCAGTTTTCTTTTCTGGTCAGGGAAGTTTAAATGAACAATGTCAGGATACCTGAGAAGACGGGTGTGTTAAGTAACACACCTGTCTTCCCAGGTATCCTGTCACAGAGCATTTAGTGGCCAGTTTGAATACTTGAAAGCAGTTTAAATATAAAGCCATTACAAGATGCTTCCAACATCACAAATAATAGCAAAATGTGTCGAGAGAAACTCAAAAAATGCCAGAGCAAATGTGGAACACAAACAGAAGGTTTTCTTTTTACGTTTCATTTGGACAGTTGTGAATGCAGTAATCATACTCTGGTTTTGACCAAAACAACCGAACCGAGTACCCTTGCGGGAGGCGGTCTCAGATTGTTTCCAAGCGAACCAAAATACAGGCTGCCTGTGCGGGCATTTATTGAGATGGACACAGGTAAACGACAGGTTAACATGAGTGGGAGAGGGCTTTATTCATTTATTTATTTACTCATTTATTCATTTACTCATTTATTTATTTGACAGGGACAGTGCACAGCTTCTTAGCTGTACCAGAGTTAGCTATAAGATAGTTTACATTTGTAGTCCCTGGGCAGGAAACAGAGAATGGCATCTCTGTTAAGAAAACTAACACTGTAGTATAAAACACAACTACAAAACAGTAACGTTACTGACCTGGACCTCTGCAATATTCCGATGTTTGCTTGACATCTGGGCAGAAGAGAACATACAGAATATGCTAAATAAAGATCGCATAAACAGTAACGTTTATAAAGTAATTTGAGATGAAGTGGAGGAGAAGGGATTTGTGCACACAGTAGATCAGTGCAGAGTCGAAGTGAAAAAACGTTGACAGCATCATAGTCTGTGATTCCCTGCGTAGAAGTAGCAGCTCTCAACAAAAAAAATAAGTTTGCACCTTTGTACACGCCCCTCAGCAACTTTTTTTGATATTTGGTCCACTTTGATTTGTGCACTGTGAAACCGAACCAGACTAAAATGAAAACAAACCAAAAGTATCAATTTCACTCTGATTGGGACTAGCCAAATGGACTGTGGCTTGTGAAAGCGCCCTTAGTTGACAGAGGGTTTCCACACATCTTCCAGCAGTATGCCGTTGAATCCGGTGCCTCTCAGTGCCATGGACAGCCATGCCATTGCTCAGGATAGCAAACTTCCAAAGAAAGAAAAAAAGGACTGGAGCACACTGATTGACTTTCAGTCTTTAATTGTCCAAAGATTCATTTCTCATCTTTTCTATCCTTCAGTTCGGCAGGTCAGCGGTTTGATCTATTCCCATGGCGCAACAGTGAAAAAGGTAAGATAAGATTATTTATCCCAAGAGAAATTGTTGTGCAGCAGTTGCAGTACAAAGTAAGAAGAGTGCAAATATATAGAATACATCTTTTCCTAACATGTCATAAAACCTTGAAGCAAGTATTTTCCATATTACATCAAATTCCTCTTGTCCGGCATGTGTTTGCAGGTTCAGATTACCTGACACAGGTGTCAGACTATGTATCCATGCATAGACACAAAACTTTAGACTTAGAGAACCCACTTGGTGCCACATTGACAATAGGAGACCTGGACGACACCATTTACAGTGAGGAAGAGGACGAGGTGAATGGGTGGGGGAAATTCTACCTTCCCGAGATAGTAAGCATGCAGGTTGTAGGTGTAGTGGAGGGGACCTCGTGCCCGAGTGACCAGCTCGTTCTGATGACCTGTGAGGACAGAAAGGTGTATGCCTACGATGGAGAGAAGCTGCATTTGGTGTCTTCAAGCCTGAGGCAGCTATATTACAACGGAATAGAGTATCCAGCACCCAAGAGATATTACGAGGGAGAGGCCTTCAAACACAAGGTGAGAAGTTACAGTTAAGCTGCTGGGAACAAACAGGGCTTTGTGATTGTTGACCCTGATGATTGATCACCTGTGGGCACTGACAACTTTTTTTTTTTTATATGGTCTTTTGTGTGTAGACCGAGGAGGACTGGGCAGAAGTGCAGAAGAGGCTGGACCAACAGTTTCATGAACTGGTGATGTCAAAAAAGTCTGAATTACTTGAGAATCTCAAATTGCTCAAACAAAACAAAGGTGGGTATCTTTGTCTTTGCTGCAGGCTAAACGTTAAGGTCTCTTTCAGTTGTCTCTTGTGTGGAATAATTAATCATTCAGTAATTTTTATTTTACAGAGTCACAGGGGATCTGCATGTCTTTGGACTGTGGGAGGAAGCCGAAAAACCACCACACAGAACATGCAAACTCCACACAGAATGGCCCCAAGCCGGGTTCGAACCCAGAACCTTCTTGCAATGTGGAGATATCGCCAAACAAAACAGCCCCAAAAGAGGGGCACCAAAACAGCCTGGCCACAATACCGCCGTGAGTGTTTCGGAAAGAATGGCCCCAGAAAAGGCAACAGAAGTCAGGGGGCAGAAAAGAGAAAACGAGGGAAACGAGGGAAACGAGTGACCTTTTGCATTCCTGCAGTTACCACAAAGCAGTTACGCTGCCACCGCAACTCCAACCACTCCAGAAGGCCCAGGCCGGTCAAGCACTGGGTCAAGCAGTGGGTATAGCAGTGGGTATAGCAGTGGGTCACAATAGAATAGAATAGAAAGCTTTATTGTTATTTTACATGGTACAACGAAATTTGGAAGCTTCTCCAGCTCAGTGCAGTTAAAGGGACTATTTGTTAGAATCAGAAATGCTTGTTATCAGCGACACCTGTGGCCGTTAAGTCAACGAAAGTCAGCGTCGGGCTTGCGCTTGCTCGCTCTACATAGACATGAACGAGCATTGCTCAAAACAGTGAGGTGACAAACCTCTCTTGGTCTGGAGGAGCTGCAGCATTTATTTCTGCACAAACGTCCACTGTACATTCACTAGATATTCTCAGAGCTAAACTAACTCTTCTGCAGTGTGTAGTGTGCGCGCATGCACGTGAGGTGGAGCGAGCTGAGTGAAGGCAGGCAGGCAGGCAAGCAGGCAGAGGAGCAGAGTACAGCAGAGACTCCGGCCCTGGAGACCAAAGCTACGGTCTCCTCCGCGTACTACGACCGCGGCCAACACTGTTTTGCAAGACGGGCTTCACTAGATATAACTTTGAGGTTTTGGTGCTTCTGTGTAGTTTGTGTCGGAGTCTGAGTCTGAACAGTGTAGCCACACGTGAGCGCGCATATGCGAGCGTGCATGGGACACCGACCCGGGTGATTTATACGTGTAAGAAGTTACAAACAGTCCCTTTAAAAATAGATAAATAAAAACAACAGACAGCTACAATACACATTCATTCCTCCAATTTTACACATAACATTCACAGTACCCATTCGTTCCCCCGATAATACACATGTGTTTGGAGTGCTTCTCTGGATCAGTGCAATTAAGAAAAACTGTGTATAAATAGTGGAGCTTTTTCACTAATAAAAAAATAATTATTGCACAAGTTACCTCAGATGTTGGCAGAGGGGAGGATGAGGAGGAAGCTGGACGCTATCCTGGAGAACCCCTCCCACCCCCTGTATGATGAGCTATGAGGGGCAAGGCTGACCCCCATATGAGAACTACAGTATGAGGACTTTAAGAACTTTAAACACGCACTGCAACCATCTTGGACTCTAACCATTGGCGCACTTTACACTTACTTAACACTAAACATCCTATATACCACTTTATAGACTGCACATATGTACATGTTACATTTATTTATTGTACATACTACATTTATTTATTGACGGACTGTACACACTATGTTCACACATTCACTCTGTATCTTTTATACCTCTATTATTGTTTTTATCATTTTTATATACCTTTACCTCTCCTGTGTTTCACTCTGTTTGCTGATGTTTGCTGATGTTGCTGCTTTGACACCTGAATTTCCCTCCGGGGATAAATAAAGGTTCATCTTATCTTATCTTATATGTGATGAATGCAGATAGTTTCATGCATGAAATAAGGAGTCGGTGAATGGTTTTATGAAAATGATGTGAATCATATGTTAAGGCCTTCACAGTCACCAGACCTCAATCCAACCTATCAACCATGGTTACATTAAAGGTTTTGCTGAAAAATACACCCGTGTTTGTGTTTTATTAATGCTTTCTAACTCATTTTCAAAACACAACAAACCCACTATGACACTCTTTTCTACTATTACTATGTACAAAATACTATAGGATATTATAAAAGATATTAAAGGGAAACCATCAACAGAAACCTTGTACAGGTTTACAACGTTACATTAGAGCTTATAGGCCAGCTATTATTTTCAGTGTTAGATACATTGTCATTTGTACAGATTACCTGGATTGTTTACTTGTACTTAAGAACCTCCTACTGAGCCACTCTAGAGGCCTGTACTACAAAGCAGGCTTCGTGGTTATCGAGGTAACTTCAGGGTTAACCCTGGGTTTTCCGTTCTACGAATCTGGTTCACTTCTTACTGGGGTAGATCTCCATGGTAACTTATGCTGAACGGCTAACCTGCTCCGGAGCAGGTTATGTTCCAGATAAGAGATCAACTCGTATGAAAGCACCTCCTACTGACCAATCAGAGCTCAGTGCGGTGATTGTATGGTAATATTACACACATATGAAGAAGTTTAAGTCATAATCCAGGCTAACAACAACATAGTTTAAACTGACAAATACAAGAAAGACAGCGGACTTTATGCTGTGGGTGTTTACCGCTTTGATTTATATTTTTATATTTATTTCTTTTTACTTAGTCTTGAGTCCGTTTCACACCGTCAGAGAGGGTGGAAGCAGGTAAAAGGATTTTTAAATAGTCATAGATGCAACCCATTTCTTGAAGGGTAAAAGCATAGGTAATCAATTAATCTATTACATTCTTAAAAGCTAATTATATCTAGACGACAATACCTGACTTTTGAGTATTCCGTTAAATTAATAAATCTGTTAATTTACGCATTCACACATCCAGAGTTTTTTCTTTTACCAGCTGTCCTTTCTGCATTTGGCAGCTTCAACTGTGTTACTTTTAGCCTGGATTATGTGTTCAATTTCTTCGTATTTGTCTAATATAGTTTACTCTTTGTATAATGTGCCGCTCTGCCTGTCTGTCAGTAGTCTTGTTCATGTCTGTGATTGGTCAGATGCTGCAAACACCTCCTCGTTCATGTGAACGCGCTCATAACGAGATTGGAAAACCCTGGGTTGACTTACCGAGTTGATAACCAGCTTCGTAGTACAGTTTAGCGAGATGTCGTTTGTTAGGGTTAGTGAAGCCAGATAACAAGAAGATACCCTGGGTATGTTGAACTCGCTTCGTAATACAGGCCTCAGGTCCTGTTGTTTTTCGTTTTGTATGTAACCGGGCAGCAAACTAATTTCCCTGTAAGGGACAATGAAGATGCTTTTATCTTTGTTGAAGAACTTTTATTGCAACTAAATCTTTAATTATCACATTTACTGACCATTTTAAACATCTATATGTAACATTTAACAGAAGTGTGTTTCAAAAAAGACTCTTCTTCCTCTGTAGTATTGAAACTTTTAATGAATTAATATGAGTACTTTTTCCACCTCTGCTTTTAACAAAAGTATTTTTATGAGTGACAGGATGGCAGTAGGAAATTAAACTGTAAAAAAAGTTAATATTCTGTTCAGGGAGGCTGAAATGGGGCTGAAATAGTTGGGTGAGTAGAGGGACAGGGATGGTTGGCAGTTGAGGAGCAGGACAGCCTTGGGAACAAAGGTTGCCCTTCTCCTCTGTGTCCTGCAGCATGGGCAGCGAAGCCGGCGTCCTGAGGGGTCGTGCGAGGGGTAGTGCGAGGACGTGCGAGGGGTCCTGTAAGAACAGGACGGCTGACCTTAACATCTGCTGCTCGCATAGGGTGGAGAGAGCTCTAACAGGAAGTCCAATAATTTTGGAGCAGATTTGACTAATGAAAAATTAAATGAAATTATATATCTAAAATCCTGTATTGTGTAAACCAATGTGCTTGTGTTGTTCTCAACTTAGCTGTTACTGCATGAGCGGGATTTTCCATTTCTGCTTTCAGTTATGTTCAGCAACTTTTTTTGCTTCTGTTGGATGTGGTGCTATTTTAGCAATACAGACATGTCATGTCTTGTCTGAAAAGTACTCTAGCTAATGAAGTGTTGCAATATTTTGCATTCATATTAGTGTCTATGGCCGGAGGCATTATGTTTTGGGGGGTGGCTGTAGCTCAGTGGGTAGAGTTGTTGTCCTTTAACAGTAAGGCTGGCAGTTTGATCCCTGGCAGAAATTATGTTAGTGTACTGTTTAGCTGTAAAATGAGAGAGTTTTGTGATCCGGCCGCCATGTTGAGATCAGTTGAAGAAATACCAAGCACCGCCCACCATCCGGAGCAAACTTTCTCATTTTGCAGCTAAACATTTGAGGAGAGAAATAGTCATTACAGTAACAGAATATTGATTCATATTTGATCAGCGCTGCCTCATTTGACCGTTTGATCGGAGTTTGCAAGTGATTGACAGCTGCCTCTGTTGAATGAACAGCCAATAGGAATGCTCTCTCTCTGAAATGACCTGTGCTTGGCCAAAGTCTCCCGTCACAAGCTAGATTTTTTAAAGCCTGAAAACAGAGAGGAGGAGCAGAAGTCTAGTTTTCTCTCATAACACTTGAATTATAATATGCTGAAATGTTATTATGAAGTTTTTGCCCAATGATGCCAAAGATATTCTGCCTACTGCAGCTTTAAGACTTTTTAACTTTAAGTTTTCGGGTTGTCTATCTGCCCGGTCCACTCTTGTGAATGTGATATCTCAGGAAGGCCTGGAAGGAATTTCTTCAAATTTGGCACAGATGTCCACTTGGACCCAAAAATGACCTGATTACCTCCGCTAAGGCCAAGGGCCTTGAAGGGTGTTATGTTTTCACCGGTGTTTGTTTGTCTGTCTGTTAGCAGGATTACTCCAAAAGTGTGCGATGGATTTGAATGAAATCTTTGGAGGGGTGGGGTGTGGCACAATGAACAATCCATTAGATTATGGTGGCGATCCGGATCATGATCCGGATTCAGGAATATTTTTAAGGATTCAGATCAGCCTGAGCATTAAGACCACGTGGTATAACACATGCACAGTGTAACTGATGACGCATTGATGATACGTGACCCCGCCTACTTCTTAGAGCAGAGAGATACGTGTGTGGATGTGAGGCGAGACATCGAGGTGCGGGAGCTGCTATCCATCCGCGGTGAGAAAGAAAAAAGCGGTAGATGACAGTATGAGAGAAAACATAGTGTAACGTTATACAGACATAACAAGGCTGCTGAATGAGAGAGGCATCCGCGGTTACGTTACACGGAAACACACCGTGTTAATAATAAACCGCCCACCTCATGGTACCGTCAGCTGTGAGCTGTGATCTGTTTTTAAACTCAGGCACCTTGGCGGAGGTCTGCGCTCTCCGAGTGCCATTCTAGTTCAACCTGATGTCACACCAGAGCGTGTAATAGACCCGCCTGTCCACTACAGGATATCGTGTCAGTGTCACATTTTGCCTCGAAGAGACGATTAGAGATTACAGATTTAGGAACAGGCAATAATAAGGGTAAGTTAGTTAGGGTAAGGGAAAACGTCATGGTTGGGCTTAAAATAAGTGCGTAAACTAAGTGAAACATGTACAGAAACAACATAACATCAGTTCGGAAAACACGCTACAAATGTCATTAACGCAACTTGCAAAAAAAAAAAACGAGCCGCCCACCATAAGTGGTCTTTCTTACTTTTTATACTACGGCACTAGCTTGGAGCTCTGTACGGAATACGGAAAACACTTGACAAGCAACACTTCATAACACTGCACCTTCATGCAAGGCGTGTAATATTCATGCCTCGGCGAGGCAAAATGTGACACTGACATGCTTTCTTCCGGTGGACAGGCAGGTCTATTACACTTTTTGCCATGAGATTGGGTTGCCTGATTAGATTTTGGTTGTCAAAGGTCACTGCATCCTCACAAAACAAATTTTTGGCCACAACTCTAGAATTCATATGATAAATATGACAATTTCACACAAATGTCTAACAGGATAAAATGGTGAAGTGATGACATTTTAGACAGACATGGATGTAAACTGCAACTTGACTGGTTGGCAGAGGCATACAACCACGAGGAGGTAATTCTAGTTTAATTGTATTTTCTCAAACAATGTATTAGTTCTTGGTGTAAAGAGCTTTTAATTTCAGGGGTTTAGTGCTCTTTATGTGTATCCACCAGCACTCCTTATATAGGTACTTTAAAAGACTTCCTGCTGCCAGAACTATGACATTCCAGTAAAACAATAGATGCATTCAATAGATGTAATGTATGTATGTCAAGTTTTATTCATATGTTATTGTAACTGTCATGACAATTTCATCACATCAAGGAGTGTCTGTTTGAATCAGGGGGCAGAGCTTCATTTCCTTCTTTCTGTTTTATTTACTCGACTGACAATGGTGAGTAGCTGCTTTTAAGTTCTTCTCTTTGTCATTATTTTATATCATTATGATTAAATTCTACATTGCTAATTTAATGTGTTGTCAGTGTAATTGTTGTGATGTGCTGTGTATTATTTCTGATTGCATCAGGCTACTAACGTAAACGGGACATCGACAGAAGAGACAGAAAGGTAAGTGAGCTGATTTACTGAAACACAAGTTGTTGTTGCTGCATCCTGCTTTTTTAATTCAAATATTTAACTTTTTATTATTTTAGAGAAAAACAGTTTCTGAAAAAGAAACTATCTTTCAGAGGGAATGCTTTCCTGATTATCTGTGAAATGGTGAAACTGACTGTAAAACACCCTACACCGCTTTTGGATGAGGTACGTCTGATGAGGACTGTAATGAACTTTTGAAATGTTCTGTTTTTGGACATAATGCCCTGTCACAGTGTATGTTGTACACACAATGCTTCTCAGTTACACACAAACACGGAAAGCGATATTTAAGGGATAATGTACAGCGAGTCGGTCATCGTTGTGAAATAAACCCTGACAGGGTGATCACGGAGGGGTCTTGCATCGCCCTGAAGGGGTTTATTTCGCAACGACCAGCTCGCTGTACATTATTCTGCTTATAACATGGCTACTTACTTAAAGGGATAGTTGTTGATGGTGTTTTGAAGTGGGGTTGTATGAGGTATTTATCCATAGTCAGTGTATTAGTTACAGTAGATGATGGTTGGCACGCCCCCAGCTTGGAGAAACATACTGTAGCACCGACACCAGAGCAAAGCAATACAGTGCTGTGGACGGGGACGGGGACGGCAAAAAAACATATTTTAGCCACCTAAAAGAAAGGCTCACGTAAATAAAATTGATATATGTTTAAGTGTACGCTATATTTAGAATATTTTCACCACTTTATCTTGCCGTCAGACAGACCTTGTCCTTTCCGACGGAGAAACTGAACTGAAAGTGAAACTTATTTATGCTCTCTCCAAAGCCAGCAGGCTCAGATGATAAAACCGTATAGATACGTTTTACTTTCAATTGATTTCGCTGTCAGAAAATATTCTAAATATAGCGTACACTTAAACGGATATTATTTTTTTTAGGTTAGCTTTTCTTCTAGGTGTACCTAAAAATATTTTTTTTTGACATCCCCGTCTACAGCACCGTATTTCTCTGCTCCGGTGTCGGTGCTCTGGTCTGTTTCTCGATGCTGGGGGCGTGCCGACCGCCATCTACTGTAAGTAATACACCTACTATGGATAAGTACCTCATACAACCCCACTTCAAAACACCCTAACCATCCCTTTAAGTAATTAATAATTTTACACAAAAATGGTCCTCCAGTGTCCGCGGAGGGAACGGCAACCATAGCAACGGTCTGTTATACATAGCAGCGGCAAAGAGTTTAGAAGCAAAGAAACTCTGGTGCTTTTTTGACAATAGCCACTAGATGGCGCTGTGGTAGGGCTGCCGCCATTTTGGACTGTAAACACCAATGAGTCCATAGCCGCGAATGTTTAAATAGACATCTTTAAATCAGAGGATCATTTTTTTGAGGTAAATCAACTTCCCTCCACGAACAGTTAAATAGCCCTCATTTAAATTGTTATGTCCTTAAAGTCGTAAAATTAGCTAATAGCTGAATCCAGAGTTATTTTCCTCAGCATAATAAACGTGCATCAGACCCACGGGACTGCACCTTCCTGCACGTTCATATGACATATCCGGTTCTGCCGGCTTCCTGCTAGCTGTATGTGGCTGTAATAATGGATATATTGACTGTAATTCATCACTTTTACTATCTTATAATACACCCATGGGCTGTGTGATGTAGCCTGTACCGTGGTGGATGTATTAACATCTCTGTTCCCAAACAACCGGCTATCGGCCAGTAGCTAGTAGTGCTAGTAGCGTGACATAAACAGAACATAATGTATTTGTAAGTTATTTACTAACATGCAGGGCAAACGCACAGGACACAACCTCTTATACATCCATGGTCTGTGGTCTGTTGGACGTAGATTCTGGGGGTCCTTGACATGAAAAAGTTTGAGATTGCTCTCAAAATCTGTGTGATGGATTTTTCTAACTTCTATTCATGTCCATCTCTCACTTTATGCTCTTCTGGGAGGCAGTCAGGCAAAAAAGTTTAATAAATAAATAAGTAAGTAAGTAAATTGTTATAATAGTACGCATATTTATAACATTTTTTATTGTTCAACACAGGCCATTTAGGTAGAGACATTAAAATTATAATAATAGAATAGAAATCATTTTGTAAGCAGGCGTTTAACCGGCATCCGATGGACGCTTTTAGTCCAAAATGGCGGTGTAGCTCTGCTGCTGGGCCCTGACATTGCAATGGAACGAACAATTGACTTTTACTTCTTAGCAATATACGTTCTTTGGCAGCGGTCTGCTATAAAGAAATAACAGATCGTAGAACGCCGTGATTGACCAATCACAATCAATTATTCAAAAAAGACGTGTAATAACAGTCTTGAATGTGTTTTGACTTTACAGATTCTTCACAGCATCTTCTTTTTGGGAAAGTTAGACGATCCAGAATTTTCCCCAGAATCTCTTGTGAGTAATGATAAAGAGATCAGCGAAACGTTGAAGGACTTCCCTCGGCCTTTTGAACTCTATTCCTCTCAAGTACCCAAGCGGAGTCCATTCTCATGTGTGCTGGACATGGTAAGATTATAGTTTGTCAAATATAATTCAGTTCTTCTTTGTAAAGTTGTATAGAATTGCTACTTCACCTAAACATCCTCAAATATTACAGTTTATGATTATTGTACATCAATGGCGTTGATAATATTGATAATATGTGTGGTTTATTACAGATTGTCCACCTGTATGGAGAAAATGACGAAAAGGAAATAAGAAAAAGGCTGCAAGACTTCGTCAGTGAACTGAAGAAAGGTGGATCAAATGGCCTGTTCTCCTCCACCATCTGTGTCTCTCAACGCAACAACCAAGAATCAGTCAGGTACTACGGAGTCTCCATGTCCACTACAGGCCGAAATCCCGGGAGAATCATGGTTGCCGCGTCCTGTCTTAGCAGCTGGGACAGTTATGTGGCTGATGCAGTGATGACCTACTATCCGAATAAGACCAAGAAGCCGGATTTTGATGGGACCATCAAACTTCCACAGCATGTCAGGTGCCAGGCGTTTAACCTCAGTGACGGAGAAGTAAAGCCTCTTTGCAAATCCTGTAGGAATTTGTTTGGTTTCGAAAGAAGTGTAGAAAAAGAGTGGGCCTATGGCAACTGTGCCGAAGTCGAAAGTTTGAGCAACTTGCTTAAAGCTGTTGAAGAGGTTAGAAAGCAAGTACGACAAACATCTGAGAAGTGCCCAGATGAGAACAGGGAGACGGTTAAAGAGAGTGTCTTGACAGAACTTAAACGTTTGCTGCGTTATTTGAAATTTGAATGGGATAATGAGTTCTACGACCCAAGAGTTAGATCTTAAAAGGGGGAAACATATTGAGTACAATTCTTGTGGTCCTTTATTATAAAGTGACCAGATTGATCTCTTTTGATATGATTCTTTATCAGTAAAAACTTCACTGTAACCCTCTAGGCACTGAAATTTGTACTTTTTTTTGTGGATGTCGAATTCATGTGATGTATTGATCACAATAAAATAACAGTGATGTAAACTCAGGTTCATATTTTGTTTTGATTGTATCTCCTGCAACCTCATCCAAACAAGTGATTCTTGACTGAGGATAATTAAGTATTCAAAGACCAAAAAAAAAACAAGCTATCATCTCATCTACAATGCTGTCAAATTGAACTTTTCTATCATGTTTAAGGTCTTTGACACATTCATCAAAAGCATATTATACATAAAGTTGGAAACAAGTTGCTTTTGAATAACTCATTCACTGACCATGGGACATTATGTAGACATATAACCCAAAAATCTGTTGGAATATAGTTGAAGATATCTCAAGAACTGAGGTCTAAATAAGTCAAATTGTTGTTTTAATTAATCAAATGGTTAATGTATATTAACCTTTACACAGTATAAATCTTCTAATGTAAGAAACTTTATTACATTTGTCATATACATACACGTACATACATTAAATTTGACCTCTGCATTTAACCCATCCTAAGCATTTAGGAGCAGTGAGCTGCTGTAAAGCGCCCGGGGAGCAACTTGGTGTCTCACCCTCAAGGACACTTTAACATGAATCAAACCGAGGCTATCAAAGGGGATGCGATGAGTGTGGGGTACCACGGTTTTACACTCTGCGACTCACCTTACCGCAGTTTCACAAGCGTCTCTGAGAACTACGGTGGACTTCAGGTAACGTAGAAACGTGAAAGGCTCTCTCTAGAGCCAGTGTTTGGTTTGTCCGTCCTGGGCTTCTGTAGAAACATGGCAGACTTCGTGAAGAGGTCATGTCCAGAAGATAACCCCCAAAGTGCAAAAACCTGCAAAAGACCCCTCTATAGATATGAAGGGCTCATTCTAAGCTAACGAAAACACAATGATTCTGAGTTTCAGGTGATTATACACTAATGAAAATATAGTTATGAATATAATATTTGATTTCTGCTTTAGAGTGCTACAGGAATGAGTCCTAAAACCCGGAAATGAGTTTTGTTCTACGACATAAAATGTGTCATTAAATATCCCACTCAGGAATTTTTAAGCCTTGATGCATCTTGAAAAAGGTGGTTGCTAACATGTGTCTAAATAAGACTACTAAACGTCATCACGCCGACTCGTCCACCTTTACAGCCTCGTTGTGTATACTCACGTTCATGGGGCCGTTTGCATTCACACTTTAAAAATCATAAAAGTGGTGTTCCTTTGTGGAGATTATATTCCTGAACAAAATGTGTAAGTATCACAAACGTGTGTTTGCCACAGAGTTTATTTCCTGCAATAATCCAAAACCCAATGGAAAAATCCCATTGGCTTTTTGGAGAGAAAACCAGTGCGATATTAAATTCCTGGTTGGCCTACATAAATATGTCATCGCTGCTGCACTCTATTAGATCACCTGAAATGTTACACACTGTTCCTTTAAGATTTAATGCTTTTTCTTTTCTTTTTTTTGGAGCCATTTCACCCCCACCCATAGTGTATTGGGTTTTTTTTCAGTTGTGAGCTGTTCCTCCATTTCATTTGTGCATTGCATTGTGGGAGAATAGTGTGCATCAACAGCACATACAAAAATCTACTATATTTGGTCTGCATAGTGTCTGGTTTGAGTAAACTCTATTTGTCACTTTTCAAGTGTGAACACACTAAGAAGCTGCTTAGAGTCAGTATGTACAGCGCCGGCGTTAGGGGCGGGCCATGGGGGTCCAGGCCCGTCCAAAAAGGTCACTGTGCCCCCTCAGCTGAATTCTCTCCTGACAAAAACTAAACTGAAATAACAGTTAAGCTATAAGTAAAATTAAGTCATTCAGTTTGGTAATGGAAGGACTTAACACTGCAATGCAAAATAAAGCACAAAACAGTGATAGTTTTGCATTTAGGAAACAACTAGGACATGTACTTGGGCTTGATTACATTGTTTTCTATTGTAGGGTCCTAACTGGCCACGAGCAACACGGCGCTGCACAGCAACACGGCGCTGCACAGCAACACGGCGCTGCACAGCAACACGGCGCTGCACAGCAACACGGCGCTGCACAGCGCGGCGTGACGTTTTGTCTGAACTTCTACCGGATACACGGTTCCTATTTTTTTCTGTCACTCATATTGAGAGGAACGGCTGGTTAGTTTAGATAAAATGAGCCGAGAAAACCGGGTCAGTTGTCCTGGATGTAAATGAAAATATTAACTTGAT
The DNA here is from genome assembly GCF_015220745.1 of Sebastes umbrosus. Classification (NCBI taxonomy): domain Eukaryota; kingdom Metazoa; phylum Chordata; class Actinopteri; order Perciformes; family Sebastidae; genus Sebastes; species Sebastes umbrosus. Next base: position 9,445,158 of record NC_051283.1, read on the forward strand.
TACTGACACTTTCAGCACAGGCATTGACGCCCGCAGTTATATGTAATAAAGTTCACCAGTGAAACTTTATTACGAGCTACCTGTCAAAAAATATAACAGCCTCCTCACTAACGGTTCAAATAAAACATGAACACACAGTGCAAAGAGACAACTATGGAAACTCTGGGGAATATGAACCGTCACTACAATATTTCAGTAAGAAGCCTCGTTTTGATCCGCTGCGTTTGCGTGTTTGTTTGTTTTTTGTTTGTTTTTTAATCTAGCTCAATAGAAAAAAATGAGAGAAAGTAGACCTACAAATCTGGTGCATTAAAGCACAATTAGGACCAAGAGAGTAAAAAGCATCCTGTGCTCCTCTCACATCTTACTTTTTCTACCTGTTTGGATTATTCTGTTCAGTATCGTGGAATAAAACAATGGACTAATGTTATACAGCAGGCTGAGCAGGGACAACAACTGGTGAGGGAAACATCCACATTAAGTCTTTCTTAACATAAATTATAGTTATGAAGAGATCAGTCAGACTGTTAGATTAATGTGTTGTTTAACTCCCTGTTAACTGTATCTGGGCACCCGTGTGTGTGCACATTTTGACCCTGGCATGAGCAAGACGCAGGGCGTGCCTGAGGAGTTATCTGTAGCTTCCAGTACTTCCTCATTTCACTACTGAGGAGCTATCTGTAGCCTCCAGTACCTCCTCATTTCACTACTGAGGAGCTATCTGTAGCCTCCAGTACCTCCTCATTTCAAAACAGAAACTATAATAAGGTGGCAGCTGGCTGGAGAAGATAGCTAGATAGCAACCTACTTGCTCTTGGCTATATTGTATGTTATTTCCAGTAAATGTCACAAATAAAACGTGTGTTTTCTGATAAAAAAAAAAAGTACGAACGTAGGAAGATAACATGTTGTTATTAATTATGTTATTATAAGTACTACTAACCCATCTTTGAGGTGGTTACGTCTTCAGCTCCAGTCTGATCTGGAGCTCACAGCTGATATGTTCCTGGTTTGTTTACATGATGTAACAGAAGTGCAGATTTAACGTATTCAGTGGACAGAGAGCGTCCGATGCGCGATGCAGCGCGATAGTCGGACGCTCGCATCCAGTTAGGACACGGTGTTAGTTTATAACCTGTTTTTGTGGACATAACAGCATGTGTATGCGTGCATGCGCACCTGTGCGCATAAGTGGCAGTATGTATACACCTCTGTGTCAGTTTATTTCTTTCATGAAACATGATAATGTTAAAGATGCACTTAATAAAGGCTATATGAGGTGAAAAAAAATGCCCCCCCCTGTCAAAGCTGATTGCCCGTCCGCCCCTAACACTCGCCGACCCTGGCAAAGATAGAACTATGGAAACTCTGGGAAATATGAACCGTCACTACAATATTTCAGTAAGAAGCCTCGTTTTGATCCGCTCCGTTTGCGTGTTTGTTTGTTTTTGTGAGAAAGTAGACCTACAAATCTGGTGCATTAAAGCACAATTAGGACCAAGAGAGTAAAAAGCATCCTGTGCTCCTCTCACATCTTACTTTTTCTACCTGTTTGGATTATTCTGTTCAGTATCGTGGAATAAAACAATGGACTAATGTTACACTACAGCAGGCTGAGCAGAGACAACAACTGGTGAGGGAAACATCCACATTGAGTCTTTATTAACTTAGATTATAGTTATGAAGAGATCAGTCAGACTGTTAGATTAATGTGTTGTTTAATTCCCTGTTAACTGTATCTCGGCACCTGCGTGTGTGCACATTTTGACCCTGGCACTAGCAAGACGCAGGGCGTGCCTGAGGAGTTATCTGTAGCCTCCAGTAGGTTACCTCCTCATTTCAAAACAGAAACCTAAATAAGAGAGGTATAAAACCTGGATTGCCCACCACCTCCACAACCCTCCTTCATGACTGTTGCAGAACAGGACCGTCCCCTCTCCATCACCGAGGCTGATGTTCGCCAGACCCTCCTGCGTATCAACCCACGCAAAGCGGCCGGCCCAGACAGCATTCCTGGACGCGTCCTGAAGTACTGCGCACACCAGTTGGCGGGGGTTTTCACAACAATTTTCAACCTGTCACTCTCTCTCCGGACTGTCCCCACCTGCTTCAAATCCACCACCATCATCCCCATCCCCAAACAACAAAAAGTAACCAGTTTAAACGACTGGCGCCCCATAGCCCTCACCCCAATAATCAGCAAGTGTTTTGAGAAGCTGGTTAAATCCCTCATCTGCCCCATGCTTCCCCCCACACTCGACCCCCTATAATTTGCTTACCGCCAAAACAGAGGCACAGAGGACACCATCGCCCATGTACTACACACCGCACTCTCCCACCTGGAAGGAAGGGACACCTATGTGAGGATGCTGTTTGTGGATTACAGCTCAGCGTTCAACACCATAGTGCCCTCCAGGCTCGTCAGTAAGCTTAAGGATCTGGGCCTGAACTGTGTCACTGTGTGACTGGATCCTGGACTTTCTGACGGGACGCCCCCAGGTGGTGAGAATCAACAACCTCACCTCGACTTCACTGACTCTAAGCACAGGAGCGCCTCAAGGCTGTGTTCTCAGCCCCCTCCTGTACTCCCTCTACACCCACGACTGTGTGTCAACAAGAGCTTCAAACACCATTGTGAAGTTTGCGGACGACACAGCAGTTGTGGGGTTGATCTCCCATGGCGACGAGATGGCTTACAGGGAGGAGGTGACCACCCTGGAACAGTGGTGTCAGAACAACCACCTCTCCCTGAACATCTCAAAGACCAAGGAGGTCATCGTGGATTACAGGAGGGGGGGTTGCACTCACCCCCCAGCCACCATCAACGGCACAGCGGTGGAGAGGGTGGACACCTTTAAATACCTGGGTGTCAACATCCATAAGGACTTGACATGGGCCACCCACACCACCGCTGTAGTCAGGAAGACCCAGCAGAGACTGTACGCTCTGAGGCGATTCAAGACTTTCAGACTGAAACCGCAAATCCTTAGGGACTTCTACCGGGGCACCATAGAGAGCCTCCTGACAGGCTGCTTCACCACCTGGTTCGGCAGCTGCACCAACGTGGACCGTAAGGCGCTGGAAAGGGTGGTGCGCTCGGCCCAACACATCACCGGGTGCGAGCTGCCCAGCCTGCAGGAGCTTTACACCCAGCGGTGCCTCAGGAAGTCCCTGAGGGTCATTAAGGATACGACACACCCCAACAAAAGCCTGTTCTCCCTCCTGCCCTCTGGTAGAAGACACAGGACCCCCAGGACTCTCACCAGCAGACTGAGGAACAGTTTTTTCCCCCAGGCCATCAGACTTTTAAATCTATAATTCATTCGACACATTCTTACACAAAAATATTTCTTATACTGTATATACTGTATATATTCTTAATACATATGTTCTTAATATGCCTGTATATGTTCTTAATATGCCCTTGTATAAAGTATTTCCTTTTATAATTGTAATGTAAATGTAAATGTAATATAATTTATTATTTTAATGGAGCTTCCCAGCAAAAAGTATTTCACACGTTTGTACTTGTACAACCGGCGTGACAATAAACAATAAACATCTTGAATCTTGAATAGTAAGAGAGGCACAGCATCTATGGTGGCTATTTTAGCATGTTTATGTCTGTCTTTAGTTGGAGAATGCATTTTTTGTTATTCTTCACACATTGCATGTATCAGTACAACACACAATAACTGATCTATGGAAGCTTTGGTGTGTGACTGGAAAGGCTCACTTGAAGCAATACACAGAGTAACAAGAGAGCAATGATAATAGCCTACTATTACAAAATTAAATTACCAGGCAGGATGGGGAGAGAACGACAGCCTTGCTCGCGAGTCACATTCATCAACATAATAGCCGGAAAGAGGTCACATGAGAAGAGGTGCATAAACACAAACCCATATTTTGTCATCCGGAAATTAATTCCAATTGAGACAGAGCAGACTAAAATCAACTAGTAATTGTACGACTTACAAAATGGTCAAATTATCGTACATTATGGCACTTTTATTGGTCGTACATCATACAGAGGGCTCTTTCCAGTCCTGCTGAGCTAAGCAATCTGGCAATAGCTTCATAGGCTAGCATCAGAGGGGTATCAATCTTCTCATGTAATGCTTGGCAAGAAAGCCAGCCCAGTCACACAGCAGTTTATGAACTAGTCACGAATTTGAATGTGTTGATTCGTGTACATACACACAAATTTCACATTGTTGTTGTGATGGTCGGCACGAAAGCGATTCGTATGTAATCCACGTAATTGTGAAGCAGGAAGTATAAAGAGCGGCGAATGTAGCGTAGGAAGGAGGTCGGGGTGGATGGGTGGGTCACGACTTTCGCCCAGGAGACTGGTGTTCGTGTCCCGTGTGAAACCAGAAGTCAAAGTTGATTTATTTGTCACGTAACTTCCGTACTTAAGTTACGGCACTTCCGGAGTTATTTTAACCCAAACCGCGATATTTTCCCAAAGCTAACAAAGTAGTATTTGTCATGTAACTTCCGTACTTAAGTTACAGCACTTCCGGTGTTATTTTGACCAAACCGCCATCTTTAACTAAACCTAACCAAGCAGTTTGTAGCCAAAGCCTAACCAAGTCGATCTATTCCTAAACCTAACTAAGTAGTTTTATTTTGAAAAGACTGGAGCGCAAATTGACACGTGCGTCACGTGTTGCTGGACATTTGTAGGAAAAAGCACGAAAAACACATTGTTAAAAAGTTGTGCTGAGCGTGTCTCTGTACACGAATCAAATAGATTCAATTTCGTGACTATTTACCGAACTGCCGTGAGACTGTGTTGAGAAAGCATATAAGTGCATATCCCAAAATGTTAAATTGTTTCTCATCTTATAAGTGTGACGCGTATTAAACAAACCAAACACTTGATCACCCTGACCGTAAGCACTCTGGTCTTGTTTCTCAGATGTTCTTACAATAACATAACATTTAATTTTAAAATGTTTTGTGTGGACCTGCCGAAGAAGGAAGCCACTGCGTAGAAATGTACTGTATGTGGATTGGTGCAGACTCAATAGTCTGCTGCTTTGTGTGCAGTGCACGGTACCTTTTGTTGCTCTAATGCTAAGCTCTTCCTGGTATGTACCAATCCCTCTGACTGACCACCCAATCAACAGTATGTTTGTTTGGGTGTAAACACTGTAGAGGACAACCTGAGGACTGTGTTTTGTATGTGTGACAAAAATAGTAACAAAGGAAGTTATTTGTTGTTGGGACATGCTGAAACAGGCCAGTGCTTGGTACACATATGCAGCGTGTTTAATAATGGCTTTTGTGAATGGATATTTATGTGTGTGTCTCATGTCGTTGCGTCTGTCTGATGACCTACTATACAAAGAAGACCGAGCCGCCGTATTTTGATGGAACCATCAAACTTCCACAGCATGTCAGGTGCCAGGCATTTAACCTCATTCATGGAGAAAAAAATTCTCCTTGCAGATCCTGCAGGGATTTGTTTGGTTTGGAAACAAGTCGAAAAGATGTTGAAAACGTTAGAGAGCAAGTACGATCAACATCTGAGACGTGCACAGATGAGAACAGGGAGACAGTTAAAAAGAGTGTCTTGACACAACTTAAACGTTTGCTGCGTCAGGATTGTTTTAAATTTAAATGGGATAATGAGAAGTTCTACGACCCAAGAGTTTGATCTTAAAAGGGGGAAACATATCGAGTACAATTCTTGTGGTCATTTATTATAAAGTGACCAGATTGATCTCTTTTGATATGATTCTTTATCAATAAAATCTTCACTGTAACCCTCTAGGCACTGAAATTTGTACTTTTTTTTTGTGGATGTCGAATTCATGTGATGTATTGATCACAATAAAATAACAGTGATGTAAAATCAGGTTCATATTTTGTTTTGATTGTATCTCCTGCAACCTCATCCAAACAAGTGATTCTTGACTGAGGATAATTAAGTATTCCAAGACCAAAAAAAAAACAAGCTATCATCTCATCTACAATGCTGTCAAATAGAACTTTTCTATCATGTTTAAGGTCTTTGACACATTCATCAAAAGCATATTATACATAAAGTTGAAAACAAGTTGCTTTTGAATAACTCATTCACTGTCCATGGGACGTTATGTAGAAATAACCCAAAAATCTTTTGGAATATAGTTGAAGATATCTCAAGAACTGAAGTCTAAATAAGTCAAATTGTTGTTTTAATTAATCAAATGATTAATGTATATTTACCTTTACACAGTATAAATCTTCTAATGTAAGAAACTTTATAACATTCGTCATATATATACACGTACATACATTCAATTTGACCTCTGCATTTAACCCATCCTAAGCATTCAGGAGCAGTGAGCTGCTGTAAAGCGCCCGGGGAGCAACTTGGTGTCTCACCCTCAAGGACACTTTAACATGAATCAAACCGATGCTATCAAAGGGGATGCGATGAGTGTAGGGTACCACGGTTTTACACTCTGCGACTCACCTTACCGCAGTTTCACAAGCGTGTCTGAGAACTACGGTGGCCTTCAGGTAACGCAGAAACGTGAAAGGCTCTCTCTAGAGCCAGTGTTTGGTTTGTCCGTCCTGGGCTACTATAGAAACATGGCAGACTTCGTGAAGAGGTCATGTCTAGAAGATAACCCCCAAAGTGCAAAAACTTGCAAAAGACCCCTATATAGATATGAAGGGCTCATTCTAAGCTAACGAAAACACAATGATTCTGAGTTTCAGGTGATTATACACTTATGTAAATAGAGTGCTACAGGAATGAGTCCTAAAACCCGGATATGAGTTTTGTTCTACGACATAAAATATGTCATTAAATATCCCACTCAGGAATTTTTAAGCCTTGATGCATCTTGAAAAAGGCGGATGCTCCACCTTCACAGCCTCGTTGTGTATACTCGCGTTCATGGGACCGTTTGCATTCACACTTCAAAATTCATGAAAGTGGTGTTCCTTTGTGGAGATTATATTCTTGAACAAAATGTGTAAGTATCACAAACGTGTGTTTTGCCACGGAGTTTATTTCCTGCAATAATCCAAAACCCAATGGAAAAATCCCATTGGCTTTTTGGAGAGAAAACCAGTGTGATATTAAATTCCTGGTTGGCCTACATAAATATGTCATCACTGCAGCACTCTATTAGATCACCTGAAATGTTACACACTGTTCCTTTAAGATTTAATACTTTTCTTTTTTTTCTTTTTTTTTTTTGAGTCATTTCGCCCCCACCCATAATGTATTGGGGTTTTTTTCAGCTGTGAGCTGCTCCTCCATTTCTTTGTGCATTGCATTGTGGGAGAATAGTGTGCATCAACAGCACATACAAAAACACAACACATCACATAACATTGCTTTATTTATGTACATTTTAATACATTATTCTCACTTTTGCTTCAAACCACCTGGGTCACCCTACTTTTGTCTGAACCTTGAACCAGCTCATGACATCAGGCTTGAATTTGTTGTGACAAATACTGCTTTTAGCAGATAACACTGCTGTTCACTGGCATCATTCGTAGCTCCACACTATCATCCACCGTCATTTCCACAGGAGAACAATCAATCTGCACTATAGCCTACAGCTTGTAAATTCAGAGAGCCACACTGGTTGACTCTGTAGTTTAGCATTTGTGCCGAGGAAAATAACTCTGGATTCAGCTATTTGCATGACATTTGTGTCTGCATTTGTTTTAGCATTTGCACACCTTAAATAGTAAATTCAAACAAAAACTCATTGTACCTCACCCTACCAACGTACAAACACTCCCTGTCAGAAGTAAGCAAAGCGGTAGTATGACATTGTGTAAAAAGAAAACAACAAGATAAAATCATTAAACATCTAGGTTGTAAGGGAGCAGCAAAACCTGAATGCACTGAAAGATCTGAGTGTCACAGTCTGGCTCTCCACCCAGAGGCCCTCGGACTAAACTGGGACACCTGGTCACCCTACTTTTGTCTGATCCTTGAACCAGCTCATGACATCAGGCTTGAATTTGTTGTGACAAATACTGCTTTTAGCACTACTGTTATTCACTGGCATCATTCGTAGCTCCACACTATCATCCACCGTCATTTCCACAGGAGAACACTCAATCTGTAGTCAATGAGCCAGACCCCCAAAATTTGGCCATCGTGCCACTTTGGAGGGACCAGGTCTCATAGGGATTTTTTTAAAGGTCTATATCTGTAGTGTTGGAAAATGCCTGATAGAATTGCAGCAATGGTAGCTTTCTATGTGCTATCACTCCTTTTTTCATCCCTCTATCATTAAAATGTTTCCATATTTTTTGCCATTTTACACATAGATCCAGTGTAAAAGAGGGAAACCAAAACACAATATCATGAAGTCATATATTGTTGTACAGCTTAGACTGTAATCTATCCTTCAGTCACATTGTCATCACACTGAGGTCAAGAGAATTTGACCTTTGACCTCTAATGCTGCAATGGGGCAAATTCTGAATGCAACTCCAAATGGCCTTTTAACTAACTCCATATTGATCTGATATGCCCATGGATAGTTTCAGCATAAAGAGCACAAAAAGAGCTTTAAATTGATATATTATATGACTAACAACAATAACAACATTTCTTATCAGAATAAACGTAACTTTGTGCAGTTTGTATTTGATAGAATGTTCAGAACCTTGCATTGGATTCTGTTATTGGGGCAGGTGTAAATGGCTTTCTTAGCAGCAGAAACACAAAATAATACAAAAACTGTTTTCTCACTCTTACCTCATTGTCAATATAAACATGTTCCAACTGATGAGGCCCTGACTCAGTGGCAATGGGTTATATTCCAGGTGAAATGTGAAAATGATGTTCACTTTTTTATAAAGGCATGAAGCTTGGTACACTTGAACAGTTTGGAGCCCTAAATATTTTGAGATACGGAGCCATGGCAACCAAAATTACCATAACCAAATTATGTATTTTGCATCATATCTCCTGTGCCAATCATGATAACACAGAAAAGGTGATGTCTATCCCTATGTTTGGATGGCCAATGTTTACAATGATACCATTCAGAATTTGCCCCATTGCAGCATTAGAGGTCAAAGGTCAAATTCTCTTGACCTCAGTGTCATGACAATGTGACTGGAGGATAGATTACAGTCTAAGCTTTACAACGATATATGACTTCATGATATTGTGTTTTGGTTTCCCTCCTTTGATACTGGATCTATGTGTAAAATGGTGAAAAAAGATGGAAACATTTTAATGATGGAGGGATGAAAAAGGAGTGATAGCATATAGAAAGCTACCATTGCTGCAATGCTATCATGCGTTTTCTAACACTAGGGACATAGACCTTTAAAAAAATCCCTACGAGACCTGGTCCCTCCAAAGTGGCACGACGGCCAAATTTTGGGGGTCAGGCTCATGGACTATAAAGTCTAGCCTAGGTTCTCAGATAGTGTGATTTGCTTCATACAACATCACTGTATTCACCATTAATTATTCACCTGAACAGTTTATGATATTGTGAATGGTATCATTGTAAACATTGGCCATCCAAACATAGGGACAGACATCACCTTTCTGTGTTGTCATGATTGGCACAGGAGATATGATGCAAAATACATAATTTGGTTATGGTAATTTTGGTTGCGATGGCTCCGTATATCAAAATGTTTAGGGCTCCAAACTGTTCAAGTGTACCAAGTTTCATGCCTTTATAAAAAAGTGAACATCATTTTCACATTTCACCTGGAATATAACCCATTGCCACTTAGTATGTTTTCTTCATCTGTATGTGTTCATGTATTCTGCTACTGAAACAGCTCCAGTATATATTGACAGAACTGGAGCAAAGTATTTTCTTTAGCACAATGTGACAAAACAACCACAGACAGCAAAATAACTTTTCATGCACAAGAAATATAATCACATCAAACTGTTCACACTTCTTCTTTTTATTGAACATAAGCTATTATGATTAACACTGAAACATCGTTTTGACATGTGACTTCATGTTGTCTTTTTCCTCCAGTGGGTTTGTCTCAGTGATAAAGATTCACCACTAGATGGCAGCACAGCCATGTTCAGTTAAAACCTGCTACAAGCTCTAAATCAAAATCATCATTGGGATATCTCTGTGTTATAGATTTATATTAAATCTCTAATATCACAGTCGAGTCCGGAGACTTTAGCAGCTAAATCAATTTTCTACTGTATGACCTGGATTTGATTGGAAGGTGTATAAGTTAGGACTACACCTGGGGTCAGCAACCTTTTTGATATGAAGTTCCACTTTTCAATTTTCTTTTTAATCAGTGTTCCATATCAACATTAAGGTTAACATTAAGTTTAATTATGACACCACATCAAAATTGAAATCTCCAACAGATATTTAATTTTATTTCCGTCCATATAGCATAGCAGAGTTTTAAATCAGGACATTATAATTATCAGGGCTGTCAAAGTTAATGTGATAATAACACGTTAATGCAAATTTGTTTTAACACCACTAATTTCTTTGACACATTAACACAACTTGTGATATTTAGGTTGTCGCAGGCTCAGTTTTAAAGATAGAGTGAAGATACTGGCATCAAATTAAACTAGAAAACCTAAGAAAGTTTGACCAACCGTGTCATACTAGCATGTCGGCAGGGAGGCTAAATATCGCTCCAAACTAACGCCAAATTTTGTCGAGGAAAAACTCGCATGGCCATTTTCAAAGGGGTCCCTTGACCTCTGACCTCAAGATATGTGAATGTAAATGGATTCTATGGGTACCCACAAGTCTTCCCTTAATAGACATGCCCACTTTATGATAATCACATGCAGTTTGGGGCAAGTCATAGTCAAGTCAGCACACTGACACACTGACAGCTGTTGTTGCCTGTTGGGCTGCAGTTTGCCATGTTATGATTTGAGCATATTGTTTTATGCTAAATGCAGTACCTGTGAGGGTTTCTGGACAATATTTGTCATTGTTTTGTGTTGTTAATTGATTTCCAATAATAATAGAAGAATTTCTTTTTATAAAAGCCCAGTTTTGGTGACCTCTGATACATTCTAATGCTACTATTCCATCATATACACTGATCTTAATTATCATGTATTTTAATGAGTTTGCCTGTCTGATTGTAAACATGTAGTGAATTATTGTAAAGGAGAATCAGGCTTCTAGTGTGTTATAGCCCAGAATCTGTAATAGTTATTAATATTTAAAACCAGTGTGTCAGTGTGCTGACTTGACTATGACTTGACCCAAACTGCATGTGATTATCATAAAGTGGGCATGTCTGTAAAGGGGAGACTCGTAGGTACCCATAGAACAAATTTTCATATCTTGAGGTCAGAGGTCAAGCCAAGGGACCCCTTTGAATATGGCCATGCCAGTTTTTCATCGTCAAAATTTAGCGTAAGTTTGGAGCGTTTTAGCCTCCTTCCCAAAAAGCTAGCATGACATGGTTGTTACCAATGGATTAGGTTTTCTAGTTTATATGTACCTTTCCTCTAGGTTTAAAACTAAACCTGCTACAGCCTCTGAAAGACAGTAAAGTCGGCAGGTGTCAGAGGGTTAAGGAAAACGGTTGGGAACCACTGCTGTAGAGTAAAGTAACTGATCATATCCTGGTTATTACTGTCTCATATAGTTACAGACTGTTATGTAAGGATGCTCAGATTGCTCCCTGCTGGAGGAAAGCTGGAAATACTGGCCCTCAGTGTTCATCACATGTTCTTTAGTCATGTGAAACAGTGTGTCATCATCACCGATACAGTGAATTAATACTTGATGATGCTGCTTGTGTGAACTGAAGACCCAACACTTTGAAAGGGACAACCCTGCAAGTTAATGGTGATATATTGTACATGTGGGACATCACATCTAGTCCCTTCTGTGGACCAGCATCCGAAAACCTGCAGTCTTTGTCTCCCTCTGCTGGCGATTTAATTAAAGTCCTAGGTGTCAAACATAATTGGGAATCATGCTCATAGTTTGTTAATTATGCTATTTACTTTATTCTAGCTCAGACATATTAAACATTTCAAACAATATTATATTATAATGGATATTTTTTTAACACAATTTTCTTTATATGGAGTTGGGCAAAGCAGAAATTAAAGGGAAGGTTATCTTACAATGTTATACAGTATATAAAGCTGGTGTCTATGAGAATAAAATGAACAAGATATAGATTTAATGATTCACTTACAAAATTAAAGGTCAGGTTTCAAAGACTTGAAACTTGATTTGGACTTGCAAAAACTGACTTGTGATCTGCCCTGCTTTTTAGTTCATGAAAGTATACTTTGTATACTAATGAGATTCAAAAAAATAATATTTTGTTCTTGTATGCGTCCACGGTGAACAGATAATCCAAAAACTTGATGAATTGAAGTAAATTCATATCAAAACATCCTTTTACAAACTCACACACTTTAATAGTCTTCTCTATCAACAAGTAAGCACAACTACAAGTCAAGTATTCTTTTCTGTAGGCCTATGAGGCAAGAATACTTAATTATACTTTTCTTAAGTATATCTTGATCAAAAGATTAAGTAAAAAGACCTATAAGCCAAGTATACTTAGACTTTTAAGTATACTAGTCAGCATCAGCCAAGTACACTTAGACTTTTTGTATACTTGTCAGTAGAAGTCAAGTATACTAACACTGTTCTGTATACTTGTCAGTATAAGCCAAGTATACTCAGACTTTTTTGTATACTTGTCAGTATAAGCCAAGTATACTTAGACTTTTTTTGTATACTTGTCAGCATAAGCCAAGTATACTTAGACTTTTAAGTATCCTTGTCAGTATGAACCAAGTATACTTAAGTATACTTTTGTTATGTATATCTCTGATAGGTGCATAAAAATAAACTGAAAGTATACTCTCTTTTTTTAAGTTCCAAAGAAGTATACTAATAGCACACTTGAATAAACTGCATTTTGGTATTTCAAGTCAAGTCACTATTATATAGCCCTCTCAAAAATATGTCTCAGAAGACTATATATTATATGTAAAAAACACATGGCACCCTCTATCTTTAAACCCTTCATCTAGATAAAGACATTTATTTAAAAAATCTCACTAATGACAGCTGCGCCTGTGATTGGTTGCCATACTGACAGAAGTATTCAGAAAGTAGCAATAAAAAATACTTTACAAGTGAAAGCCCCGCTTTAATAAAAAATTAAAAGTACAGAAGTATTAGCAGAAAAATATACTCAAAGTATTAAATGCAAAAGTACACTATTATGGTAAGCAGTACTTTTATGTTGCACTTGTCTAAGATGGAGCTAATTCTAATTGCACTGGGTAGTTAAATCTATTGCAGTGCATCATGATTAACTAATCATATGTTTGGTATGTAAAATCCTAACCTGAAAGGTAACTAGTAACTATAGTTGTCAAATAACTGTGATGGAGTAAAATGTATATTATTTAAGTATAAGTTATATATGCACCTCAAATCTGTACTGAAGCACTTGAGTAAATGTAATAAATTACTTTACAGCACTGCATTTGAGACGGGCACAATGTCTACAGAGACACTACAACCAAATCTGAATGGTGTAGGGTGTTTTATTGATAGTCTGAGAGGTGAGATCTAGGTGGATTGATTTTTATTGTCATGTCACACCTCAAAGTTCTGCTCTTCTGTCACATTGTAGGAATTTGAATTTGGTTTTGTTCTTTTATAGTAGTCAGTTTAACAGACCAGTAGAGGGCAATGTTGTTCTTTACTTCCTCTCTCCATTATATCAATTGGTAAAACCCACCAGCTGATGAGACGTAATGGCTAATTTTAGCTAGCATTAGCACCCAATTTTGTAAAAGCTGCCACTTGATGAGGTGTAATTAGTAATGGGAGCGTATCTATATATGTTCCCAGGGCACTATGTTCCCCAGCTAAATGGTTTTATGTTCTTAGCAAGGCTATTTTTCCCTACAGGTCAAATGTTCAATATATGTTTCTCTGGGTCAATATGTTGAAATCACACAGCTACCACCCAATTTGACTGTTAGCAGGCTATTGAATAGGCCTTATCAACACACATCTGTCCCAATTGTAATACGTAAATGGACTTGCATTTATATAGCACTTTTCTAGTCTTCCGACCACTCAAAGCGCTTTACACTACATGTCAGCATTCACCCATTCATACACTGATGGCAGAGGCTGCTAAGGTGCCAACTTTGCCCATCAGGATCTAATCTAAATACTCATTCAGACACCAATGGCTATGCCAATATGGGGTTAAGTGTCTTGCTCAAGGACACATCGACATGTGGGATCGATGTAAACGTTACAGTGCTTTTTATCCAGAAAAACGGCAGCTCCCTCGTTCACTTGTATGTGTTTACAGGCCAGTCGTGACCTCCCTAATATGGCGGCGACACTGACGTATGAGTGAAGCGGCCAATGCGGTATCTACGTATATACATCTATATTAAAGATACCCAAATGTATGAGCACAAGCACTGAAAAAGTGAGTTTTTCATTAACTCCACAGCCCAATCCTGCACTTCTTTCAAGGGCTGGGACAATACACATAACTTCCTTCTACCTCCGCATAGACTCGAATGAAGCAAATATATTGATTCTGGCATTAAAAAAATCAATTTCAAAATCGTAAAAAAAAAAAAAAAATTGCAATACATATATGTATTGCAATTTTTTTTTTTGCAAAAACATTTATTTACCTATAGGTAAATAAATGTTTTTTTCCCATACCTACTGTTTTCATGGACCAACCTGGTGATGTCTCTTCTTTTAATTTTTACATTGATGCAGGATGAGTTGTGTTCAGAAGGAACAAACCATTTCTTTGACATCTGGCATAGCCTATTGGAAAAAACATGCACTGTAGTAGTTTTGTTTAGGCTGGTTGTCTCATTTTTGTTTCTGTTCCGAAACAGGTCTATGGAAAGCTTTGCAAGGTGCAGCAAAGGAGAGGGGGTGTGAGGATCTGGAGGCCAGCCATTATTAACCACCTGTACTGGACGGCAGCTTCCGCTCCTAATGGAGATCTACGTGTGATGGAGGCCAAGTGGCAGCGCATGGTGAACCATGTCCTGGACATCCATGAACACGGCACTCCTGCATTTGTCCCTGCTGTGCACATCCACTTCTGTTGGGAGAAACAACAACAATGAGGCTGAAACAGGTACAACATACTGTGTGTGTGGCTGAACATTATTAGCGGTCCAATCTTCAGTGTGGTGCTTGGTTTATTCAGGGTCCATTTCACTCCAGCAATGAAATACTCTGGTGGTAAATGTCATCTTTGTAATTTAAAACGCAATAATATACCTAATAATAGCTTAACAACAAAACGTATTTATATTGCACTCAAATCAGTATAAATTAAGTAATAATATATAATATATATATATTAATTAATTAATACAAATGATATATTTCACTCCCTCGTCCTCTACTTTCCATCCTCCTTAGTATGTATGGATGTTCAGCACATACATATTATGTGACAGTGAAAGAAACAAGTATGAAGAAAACTAACGCAGTCTAACACAGCAGCCCACACCTCAGTGATAAAAATGGGGCCAGCAGACTCAAAACCTTATAATAATAATTAAAATAAAAACAATTGCCTTTCTAAAACGGTTTAAAAACATAAACTTCATGAAGATAGAATTTTTGTAGTTTTTTTTATGTTACATTAACCTGCATTAGTTTTAACTTGGTTTAACTAATTAACCGGGAACTAAGTATTTATTGAATATTTCATCCTGTCACTGGTTAATGTCACTTTTTAGCCACAGGGTGGCAGCTTTGTAATACTTTACACAATACTAGAAAACAACTTGTGAACTGTGAATCTGCTTTTTACACGTTTCACTTAGTAGTCGCGCCCTTTAAAGGAGGAGCCAACGTACAGTTAGCAGTTTCTAAGTCCCTAAATATTTATTATGTAAGTCATTGCATGAGTCAGTAGTATCACTGAATGTGAACTAAAAATAAAAAGTCCTTTCCCCAGCGTATGCATCGGCCCTCATGAAGTCTCTGAGGGAGGGCTACTCCAGGTCACCAAAGACTCTACTGCACCTGTCAGAAGAGGATGATATTTTGGCTTTATCTGTTTATCTGTTAATAATCTCAACCTGATGTTTGAGATTGTTATAAACTGGTTTAAAAAGTGTAAAACCAAAACAGATGTTGTGGTCCCGGTTTTCAGGTTGTGATTATTATAAATCAAGACAAAGTCAGATCAATACTACAATTCACATTAAGCTACAGTGTGTAGGTTTTGGTGGCATCTTGCGGTGTGGTTGCAGATTGCAACCAACTGAGTACCCCTCCGCTCACTCCTCCCTTTCCAAGACTGTGAGCGGCACGGGTGCAAAACCGTGGGTACGCCATTCGCCTCGCTTAGAGTCCATCCATACCATAATAACATTACTTTAGGGGCAACAGAAGTCAGACGTCTGGTGGTACCACAGTTTTCCACTCTGCTTCTCAGGCTACCGCAGTTTCACAAGCGTGTTGGAGAACTACGGTGGCCTTCAGGTAACGGAAATACACTAAAGGCTCTCTCTAGAGCCAGTGTTTGGTTTGTCCTTCCTGGGCTACTGTAGAAACATGGCGGAACAACATGGCAGACTCCGTGAAGAGGACCTGCTCTCGGATCCCCCGAAATGTTACACACTGTTCATTTAACCTACAGGCCAAAGAGGTTATTCACATTTGTTTATTTGTGAGATATCTCTGAAACCTGGTAAGAGATTTTGATTAAATCTGGTAAACAATTGGGCCAAGGATCAAGTGTCTGTTTTTGTTTGTTTATTACGTTTTCTCAACAATGCAAGATAGGGCATTTTTGAACATTTTCACTCTTTACTTATGCTTATTGTAATCAAAAGCATCTGGCATCATACTGTATATCTCATGATTGTCTATTTTGATGTAGAGCCAGATGTAAATTAAAACATTTTCTATGGAAGGGATAATGTACAGCGAGCCGTCGTCGGGGTTTATTTCACAACAATGACCCGCTAGCTGTACATTATCACACTTATTACACGGCTATTTAGTTAAGAAATCAATAATTTGACACAAAAAAGGTTGACATCAGAATTAGGGCCCATGGCAACGGTCTGTTATACATAGCAACGGTCTGCTATATAAAGAAATAACTGTGATTGACCAATCAGAATACAGGGCTTTGTTGAATACTCGATTCTGATTGGTCAATCACAGCGTTCTACGGTCTGTTATTTCTTCATAGCAGATCGTTGCTATGGATAACAGACCGTTGCTATGGGCCTTATTCTGATGTCGGACTCTGGCGGACTGTTTTTGTGTCAAATTATTGATTTCTTAAGTAGGTAGCCATGTAATAATACTGTAATAAAATAGTGTCTTTATGTGTTATGAGTTAAATGCATTTTTTGTAGCTGCCCAGATTTGCATCCCGTTATTTCAGCCAAGATGAATGTTAGTTCACTTTTTTAATAGTTGTGTATCACAGCTGTTACCCTGCACTATATTCACTTTTAACAGTTTTCTTCATCTCCTTGTATTTTTATATCTGGTATATTTTATTTGTACTTTGCACTACTAACTTTTTTGCTGCCTTTTTACAAACATGTTTTTGCACTATGGAACTGTGATGCTGGAAACTTGAATTTCCCTCGGGATCAATAAAGTTACTATCTATCCATCTATCTATCTATCTATCTATCTCTCTATCTATCTATCTAGTGGATGTATGAAATTCACACTGTCCAGCTAAATACGTGCTGATAAAACCATCCAGATCTGTAGAAATAAAGTGAGACATTATTAGGCATCAGGTATATTTCTTTACCTGCCCAGAATTATCTTCCCTCCTTCCTCAGATCAGAGTGTTACACAGGCTATATGAGGTTCACACTGTCCAGCCAAAACAGACCCAGAATATGAGCATATAACATCCATCATTTGATCACAAAGCGTCTGAAAGGAACTTATGTTCGGCACTTGCAGAGAGTGACGTAGTTTACAACATTTGATGAGCACTCGAAGGCAGCAGCGCAACAAGGAAGGGAGTGTCGAAAGTCGCTCAGACCTTCTGTTGTCTTTATACATATAGCGACGGGATTTTCCTCGAAGACTACTGAGGCTTCAGACCTTCTGTTGTCTTTATACATCCAGAGATGGGAACGGGATTATTCTCGAAGACAGCTGAGGCTTCAGTCTACTACTCAGGTGTGGTAACTATTATTTATTACTTTGTTTGATGAGGATTTTTCTCACACTTTTGATTTAGTTCAGTCTTACCTAGTCTATCTCTGTTAGAACAATTTAGTAGCCTAACAAAGCATAAAATGTTTTGTGCCTTTTGCGTGTCTTTACATTGTTTTCAGATTAAACATTAATAAACGTGATTGTAGTTTTCACATTTGAGATTATTACAAAGAAGCTGTCGTCTGTCTTTAGAGGACATGAAAGGACAAATGTTCTCCTGCTGGTTGTTACAGACTCTTTACGCTCAAATCTAAAAGAGATTCACATTTATACAACTTTGGTTTAATTTGTGAAAACATAAAAAGGAATTAGGGCATATATCCAGAAGTTTAGGCTAATATTTTATATATATGACCCAATAGTGTGTGCGTGTATTGTGTGCACAATAGGAGGAGAACATCGTCGTAGCAAATCAGCAGCTCACAAGGAAGTGAATTTTAATATAGGATCTAATTGTCATAAACAATCACTTAAAAGTTACATTTTAAACACAACTTTTACAGCTAGTAACTCATTAATATGAAATGATGCCGTTCAGGGAAAAAAACAAATCATTAAAGATTTTTAGAAATTTGATCATTTGGTCTTAAATTATGTTTGTTTGTTTTTTTTTATTGAATGTGTAAGGTGATTATTATAATTACTCTAAAAAGTGTTTTGAAATTGTACTTTCTGTTGTTTTATTTCCTAATCCGTCTTCAGATCAGTTTTTTTTTGTTTTTGTTTTTTTATATATACAGTTTTTGTTTCTTCCTCTTTTGAATTTAACACCTCTCTGTTTTAGAGACAGAAACAGACTGCCAGCGTGCCACACTGAAAATGGAGGACGGTCCAAGTGAAAGAAAAGTAAGAAACATCTGTTGGTTAGCTATTAATTTATTTTATTTACAGTGGTGTGCGCTACAGAAAAAAATATGAATTTATTCACCCTTTAAATACTCAGTAGTCAAACAGAATATTTAATTGTCTCATTTTAATTTTCCTACAAACCTTTTTTGTGAAATATTTAAATACCATTTTAGATATACTGTAGATATACACTATATATTTAGATTTGATTTAGTTATACTGTATTTATTTGTAGTTCCACTTTAGCTCAGTGCTTTCATTTTGCAAAATGTCCTGCTGTTAATCCACTACATTTCAAATGGGACTACGTTTAAACATTGTTTTTGGCATTTTTTTACTGACACATAATAAATCAAACATGGGACCTAAAGGGTGACATGGCCCACATTTTAACCATAGGCCAACAGCACAATGTATTTTGTTGTATTTCTATTAAAATGTATTTGACAGATTTAGATTAGTTGTTTTCTAATAATACAGTATATTGCCTAGGCCCAGATTCTGTGATAATATTATAATACTGAGTAAAGGTTTGAGTATTTTTCCACCACTTTAACCATACACATTTTATTTTCTTGCTGACAGACAGCAAGGCTGGAGAACAGTACAGGGAGCTGCTGCAGGTAAGAACCAGTTTTCTTTTCTGGTCAGGGAAGTTTAAATGAACAATGTCAGGATACCTGAGAAGACGGGTGTGTTAAGTAACACACCTGTCTTCCCAGGTATCTTGTTACAGAGCATTTAGTGGCTAGTTTGAATAATTGAAAGCAGTTTAAATATAAAGCCATTACAAGATGCTTCCAACATCACAAATAATAGCAAAATGTGTCGAGAGAAACTAAAAAAATGCCAGAGCAAATGTGGAACACAAACAGAAGGTTTTCTTTTTACGTTTTGTTTGGACAGTTGTGAATGCAGTAATCATACTCTGGTGTGGACCAAAACAACTGAACCGAGTCCTCTTTCGGGAGGCGGTCTCAGATTGTTTCCAAGCGAACCAAAATACAGGCTGCCTGTGCGGGCATTTATTGAGATGGACACAGGTAAACGACAGGTTAACATGAGTGGGAGAGGTCTTTATTAATTTAGTCATTTACTCATTTATTTATTTGACAGGGACAGTGCACAGCTTCTTAGCTGTACCAGAGTTAGCTATAAGATAGTTTACATTTGTAGTCCCTGGGCAGGAAACAGAGAATGGCATCTCTGTTAAGAAAACTAACACTGTAGTATAAAACACAACTACAAAACAGTAACGTTACTGACCTGGACCTCTGCAATATTCCGATGTTTGCTTGACATCTGGGCAGAAAAGAACATACAGAATATGCTAAATAAAGATAGCATAAACAGTAACGTTTATAAAGTAATTTGAGATGAACTGGAGGAGAAGGGATTTGTGCACACAGTAGATCAGTGCAGAGTCGAAGTGAAAAAACGTTGACAGCATCATAGTCTGTGATTCCCTGCGTAGAAGTAGCAGCTCTCAACAAAAAAAATAAGTTTGCACCTTTGTACACGCCCCTCAGCAACTTTTTTTGATATTTGGTCCACTTTGATTTGTGCACTGTGAAACCGAACCAGACTAAAATGAAAACAAACCAAAAGTATCAATTTCACTCTGATTGGGACTAGCCAAAATGGACTGTGGCTTGTGAAAGCGCCCTTAGTTGACAGAGGGTTTCCACACATCTTCCAGCAGTATGCCGTTGAATCCGGTGCCTCTCAGTGCCATGGACAGCCATGCCATTGCTCAGGATAGCAAACTTCCAAAGAAAGAAAAAAAGGACTGGAGCACACTGATTGACTTTCAGTCTTTAATTGTCCAAAGATTCATTTCTCATCTTTTCTATCCTTCAGTTCGGCAGGTCAGCGGTCTGATCTATTCCCATGGCGCAACAGTGAAAAAGGTAAGATAAGATTATTTATCCCAAGAGAAATTGTTGTGCAGCAGTTGCAGTACAAAGTAAGAAGAGTGCAAATATATAGAATACATCTTTTCCTAACATGTCATAAAACCTTGAAGCAAGTATTTTCCATATTACATCAAATTCCTCTTGTCCGGCATGTGTTTGCAGGTTCAGATTACCTGACACAGGTGTCAGACTATGTATCCATGCATAGACACAAAACTTTAGACTTAGAGAACCCACCTGGTGCCACATTGACAATAGGAGACCTGGACGACACCATTTACAGTGAGGAAGAGGACGAGGTGAATGGGTGGGGGAAATTCTACCTTCCCGAGATAGTAAGCATGCAGGTTGTAGGTGTAGTGGAGGGGACCTCGTGCCCGAGTGACCAGCTCGTTCTGATGACCTGTGAGGACAGAAAGGTGTATGCCTATGATGGAGAGAAGCTGCATTTGGTGGCTTCAAGCATGAGGCAGCTACAACGCAACGGAATAGAGTATCCAGCACCCAAGAGATATTACGAGGGAGAGGCCTTCAAACACAAGGTGAGAAGTTACAGTTAAGCTGCTGGGAACAAACAGGGCTTTGTGATTGTTGACCCTGATGATTGATCACCTGTGGGCACTGACAACTTTTTTTTTTTTATATGGTCTTTTGTGTGTAGACCGAGGAGGACTGGGCAGAAGTGCAGAAGAGGCTGGACCAACAGTTTCATGAACTGGTGATGTCAAAAAAGTCTGAATTACTTGAGAATCTCAAATTGCTCAAACAAAACAAAGGTGGGTATCTTTGTCTTTGCTGCAGGGTAAACGTTAAGGTCTCTTTCAGTTGTCTCTTGTGTGGAATAATTAATCATTCAGTAATTTTTATTTTACAGAGTCACAGGAGATCTGCAAGTCTTTGCACTGTGAGAGGAAGCCGAAAAACCATCACACAGAACATGCAAACTCCACACAGAATGGCCCCAAGCCGGGTTCGAACCCAGAACCTCCTTGCAATGTGGAGATATCGCCAAACAAAACAGCCCCAAAAGAGGGGCACCAAAACAGCCTGGCCACAATACTGCCGCCAGTGTTTCAGAAAGAATGGCCCCAGAAAAGGCAACAGAAGTCAGGTGCAGAAAAGACAAAAAAAAGGGAAGTCAGGTGCAGAAAAGAGAAAACAAGGGAAACGAGTGACCTTTTACATTCCAGTTACCACAAAGCAGTTACGCTGCCACCCCAACTCCAACCGCTCCAGAGGGCGCAGGCGGTCAAGCAGTGGGTCAAGCAGTGGGTATAGCAGTGGGTCAAGCAGTGGGTCAAGCAGTGGGTCAAGCAGTGGGTCACAATAGAATAGAATAGAAAGCTTTATTGTCATTGTACATGGTACAACGAAATTTGGAGGCTTCTCCAGCTCAGTGCAGTTAAAGGACTGTTTGTTAGAATCAGAAATGCTTGTTAACAGCGACACCTGTGGCCGTTAAGTCAACGAAAGTCAGCGTCGGGTTCGGGCTTGCTCGCTCTAAATAGACATGAACGAGCATCGCTCAAAACAGTGAGGCAACACACGTCAGCTAAAACCACAATATCACTCTATATTTCAGCTGCTTGGCAGTAATGTTAGCTGACCAGACGAAGGTCTCTCCATGAATCAATGCTGATCCTAGTGTTGGCTTTTCCTGCTTCATCCTCCCGACTGCAGCTGGAGGGAACGGGGGAGACACCGGCACCCGGTCGGAGACGATAACGTTTCTCTCTGCGGAGCCCCGTCACTTCACAAGACACGGGAAACCTCTGTTGGTCTGGAGGAGCTGCAGCAGTTATTTCTGTACAAACGTCCACTGTACATTCACTAGATATTCTCAGAGCTAAACTAACTCTTCTGCAGTGTGTAGTGTGCACGCATGCACGTGAGGTGGAGCGAGCTGAGTGAAGGCAGGCAGGCATCTGATGGACCTGTAGCGCCTGCCAGAGGGCAACAGGTTAAATAGGTGATGTGCTTGGTGGGAGGACTCCTTGATAATGTTTTTGGCCCTGTTGAGGCAGTGGGAACTGGAAATGTCCTCCAGGGAGGGCAGAGGGCAGCCAACAATCTTTTGGGCTGAGTTTATGACCCTCTGGAGAGCTCTCTTGTCCGCAGTTGAGCACCCAGCGTACCACACTGTGATGCCATATGCCAGTATGCTCTCGATGGCAGAGCGATAGAAGGCCACCAGCAGCTTCTGTCCCAGTTTGTTTTTCCTGAGTAGCCTCAGGAAGTGTAGACGCTGCTTTGCCTTCCTTTATTTTTACTGTGTTGAGAGCCAGGTTATTGTCTGCACACCATGCCGTCAGTCGCTGGACCTCGTCTCTGTAGGCTGTCTCATCTCCTTTCAAGATGAGCCCAACCACGGTGGTGTCGTCTGCAAATTTGATGACAGTGTTTGAGGGGTGCGATGAGTGCAGTCATGGGTGTAGAGTGCATAGAGTAGCGGGCTCAGCACACAGCCTTGAGGAGAGCTGGTGCTGAGTGAGAAGGAAGAGGATCAGTGGGGGTCAAGCTTCACTGTCTGCGGTCGGTTGGTGAGAAAGTCCTTAATCCAGGCGCAGGTGGATGAGGGGAGGTGTAGGCCCAGCAGTTTCCTGACCAGTATGTCCGGGATGATGGTGTTAAATGCTGAGCTGTAGTCTATGAAGAGCATTCTTACATAGCTGCCTGTGTGTTCAAAGTGGCTCAGCGCAGTGTGGAGGGCTATGGAAATGGCATCTTCTGTGGACCGGTTTGTTCTGTATGCAAACTGGTCGATGGAGGGAGGGAGGCTGGCCTTGATGGGTTGTGAAACCAGCCTCTCATGATTACTGATGTGAGTGCGATCGCCCTGTAGTCATTGAGACAGTTTATGGCTGTTTTTTTGGGAACCTGGATAATGGTGGGAGACTTTAGGCAGGGTGGGATGGTGGCTTGGCTTAGGGAAAGATATTGGTAAGGACCCCTGAGAGCTGGTAGGCACACGCTTTTAGCACTTTCCCAGGCAAACCCATCCGGACCAGCAGCTTTCCTCGGGTTCACCGACCCGCGTACGCGTCTCACTTGGTGTTCCTGCAGTGTGAATGTGTGGGTGCTGGAGGATGATGAGTGTAGTGTGATTGTGGTTGGCCAGTTTACCTCAAAGCGAGCAAAGTAGCTCCTCTGCCAGCAAGGTGTCCGCGTAATCAGTCGTGGTGTTGTTGCCCTTGTAGTTGGTGATGTTTTTTATTCCGTGCCAAGCTCGCCGAGGGTCGGGGCCTGAGAAGTGGTCCTTTTTTTCCCTTGTGTAGGCCACCTTTGCAGCTTTAATGCCTCTCCTCAGGTCTGCTCTGGCTGTGCTGTTCTGCACTCTGTCACCTGACCTGAAGGCGGGGTTGCAGTCTTCAATAAGTGTCCGGACTGTACACCATACACCGATCAGCTATAACATTGATTATCCCGTTACAACGGCACCTGGCAGTGGGTGGGATATATTAAGGCAGCAAGTGAACATTTTGAACCCAAGGCTCATTGATGCACGTGGGGAGCGAAGGCTGGCCCGTGTTGTCCGATCCAATAGAAGAGCTACTGTAGCTCACATTGCTGAAAAAGTTAATGCTGGTTCTGATAGAAAGGTGTCAGAACACACAGTGCATCACAGTGTGTTGTGTATTGGGCTGCGTAGCCGCAGACCGGTCAGGGTGTCCATGGTGTCCTAATGTTATGGCTGATTGGTATATATGTGTATGTATCAATTTTAATGTTGTGTAGGCTGGTGACAGATTAAAGGAAAAACGTGAATGAATCAGTGGACAGATGGTGGCAGAGGGGAGGATGAGGAGGAAGCTGGACACTATCCTGGAGAACCCCTCCCACGCCCTCTATGATGAGCTAGTCAAGATGAGGGGCAAGGCTGACCCCCATATGAGAACTACAGTATGAGGACTTTGAGAACTTTAAACACGCACTATCTGCAACCATCTTGGACTCTAACCATTGGCGCACTTTACACTTACTTAACACTATACATCCTATATACCACTTTATAGACTGCACATATGTACATATTACATTTATTTATTGAGGAACTGTACACACTATGTTCACCCATTCACTCTGTATCTTTTATATCTCTATTATTGTTTTTATCATTTTTATATACCTTTACCTCTCCTGTGTTTCACTCTGTTTGCTGATGTTGCTGATGTTGCTGCTTTGACACCTGAATTTCCCTCCGGGGATTAATAAAGGTTCATCTTATCTTATCTTATCTTATCTTATCTTATCTTATCTTATCTTATATGTGATGAATGCAGATAGTTTCATGCATGGAATAAGGAGTCGGTGAATGGTTTTATGAAAATGATGTGAATCATATGTTAAGGCCTTCACAGTCACTAGACCTCAATCCAACCTATTAACCATGGTAACATTAAAGGTTTTGCTGAAAAATACACCCCATGTTTGTGTTTTATTAATGCTTTCTAACTCATTTTCAAAGCACAACAAACCCACTGTGACACTCTTTTCTATTATTACTATATACAAAATACTATAGGATATTATAAAAGATATTAAAGGGGAACCATCAACAGAAACCTTGTACAGGTTTACTATGTTACATTAGAGCTTATTGGCCAGCTATTATTTTCAGTGTTAGATACATTGTCATTTGTACAGATTACCTAGATTGTTTACTTGTACTTAAGAACCTCCTACTGAACCACTCTAGAGGCCTGTACTACGAAGCAGGATTTGTGGTTATCGAGGTAACTTCAGGGTTAACTCTGGGTTTTCCGTACTACAAAGCTGGTTCGCTTCTTACCGGGGTAGATCTCCATGGTAACTTATGCTGAACGGCTAACCTGCTCCGGAGCAGGTTATGTTCCACATAAGAGATCAACTTGTATGAAAGCACCTCCTACTGACCAATCAGAGCTCAGTGCGGTGATTGTATGGTAATATTACACACATATGAAGAAGTTTAAGTCATAATCCAGGCTGAAAACAACACAGTTTAAACTGACAAATACAGGAAAGTAGTTGGGGTGAGTAGAGGGACAGGGATGGTTGGGAGTTGAGGAGCAGGACAGCCTTGGGGACAAAGGTTGCCCTTCTCTGTGTCCTGCAGCATGGGCAGCGAAGCCGGCATCCTGAGGGGGAGCCACTCAAATGCAGGGAATAGGACGTGTGAGGGGTCCTGTAAGATCCTGCCGGCTGACTTTAACATCTGCTGCTCGCATAGGGTGGAGAGAGCTCTAACAGGAAGTCCAATAATTTTGGAGCAGATTTGACTAATGAAAAATTAAATGAAATTATATATCTAAAATCCTGTATTGTGTAAACCAATGTGCTTGTGTTGTTCTCAACTTAGCTGTTACTGCATGAGCGGGATTTTCCATTTCTGCTTATGTTCAGCAACTTTTTTTGCTTCTGTTGGGTGTGGTGCTATTTTAGCAATACAGACATGTCATGTCTTGTCTGAAAAGTACTCTAGCTAATGAAGTGTTGCAATATTTTGCATTCATATTAGTGTCTATGGCCGGAGGCATTATGTTTTGGGGGGTGGCTGTAGCTCAGCGGGTAGAGTTGTCGTCCTTTAACAGTAAGGTTGGCAGTTTGATCCCTGGCAGAAATTATGTTAGTTTACTGTTTAGCTGTAAAATGAGAGAGTTTTGTGATCCGGCCGCCATGTTGAGATCAGTTGAAGAAATACCAAGCATCGCCCACCATCCGGAGCAAACTTTCTCATTTTGCAGCTAAACATTTGAGGAGAGAAATAGTCATTACAGTAACAGAATATTGATTCATATTTGATCAGCGCTGCCTAGTTTGACCGTTTGATCGGAGTTTGCAAGTGATTGACAGCTGCCTCTGTTGAATGAACAGCCAATAGGAATGCTCTCTCTCTGAAATGACCTGTGATTGGCCAAAGTCTCCCGTCACAAGCTAGATTTTTTAAAGCCTGAAAACAGAGAGGAGGAGCAGAAGTCTAGTTTTCTCTCATAACACTTGAATTATAATATGCTGAAATGTTATGGAGTTTTTGCCCAATGATGCCAAAGATATTCTGCTTACTGCAGCTTTAAGACTTTTTAACTTTAAGTTTTCGGGTTGTCCATCTGCCCGGTCCACTCTTGTGAATGTGATATCTCAGGAAGGCCTGGAAGGAATTTCTTCAAATTTGGCACAGATGTCCACTTGGACCCAAAAATGACCTGATTACCTCCGCTAAGGCCAAGGGCCTTGAAGGGTGTTATGTTTTCACCGGTGTTTGTTTGTCTGTCTGTTAGCAGGATTACTCCAAAAGTGTGCGATGGATTTGAATGAAATCTTTGGAGGGGTGGGGTGTGGCACAATGAACAATCCATTAGATTATGGTGGCGATCCGGATCATGATCCGGATTCAGGAATATTTTTAAGGATTCAGATCAGCCTGAGCATTAAGACCACGTGGTATAACACATGCACAGTGTAACTGATGACGCATTGATGATACGTGACCCCGCCTACTTCTTAGAGCAGAGAGATACGTGTGTGGATGTGAGGCGAGACATCGAGGTGCGGGAGCTGCTATCCATCCGCGGTGAGAAAGAAAAAAGCGGTAGATGACAGTATGAGAGACAACGTAGTGTAACGTTATACAGACATAACAAGGCTGCTGAATGAGAGAGGCATCCGCGGTTACGTTACACGGAAACACACCGTGTTAATAATAAACCGCCCACCTCATGGTACCGTCAGCTGTGAGCTGTGATCTGTTTTTAAACTCAGGCACCTTGGCGGAGGTCTGCGCTCTCCGAGTGCCATTCTAGTTCAACCTGATGTCACACCAGAGCGTGTAATAGACCCGCCTGTCCACTACAGGATATCGTGTCAGTGTCACATTTTGCCTCGAAGAGACGTGATTATTACACGCCTGCATTAACGTGCAGTACCAGCAGGGGACAACAAAGCCGATTAGAGATTACAGATTTAGGATCAGGCAACAATAAGGGTAAGTTAGTTAGGGTAAGGGAAAACGTCATGGTTGGGCTTAAAATAAGTGCGTAAACTAAGTGAAACATGTACAGAAACGACATAACATCAGTTCGGAAAACACGCTACAAATGTCATTAACGCAACTTGCAAAAAAAAAAAACGAGCCGCCCACCATAAGTGGTCTTTCTTACTTTTTATACTACGGCACTAGCTTGGAGCTCTGTACGGAATACGGAAAACACTTGACAAGCATCACTTCATAACACTGCACCTTCATGCAAGGCGTGTAATATTCACGCCTCGGCGAGGCAAAATGTGACACTGACATGCTTTCTTCCAGTGGACAGGCAGGTCTATTACACTTTTTACCATGAGATTGAGTTGCCTGATTAGATTTTGGTTGTCAAAGGTCAACGTGACCTCACAAAACACATTTTTGGCCACAACTCTAGAATTCATATGATAAATATGACAATTTCACACAAATGTCTAACAGGATAAAATGGTGAAGTGATGACATTTTGGACAGACATGGATGTAAACTGCAACTTGACTGGTTGGCAGAGGCATACAACCACGAGGAGGTAATTCTAGTTTAATTGTATTTTCTCAAACAATGTATTAGTTCTTGGTGTAAACAGCTTTTAATTTCAGGGGTTTAGTGCTCTTTATGTGTATCCACCAGCACTCCTTATACAGGTACTTTAAAAGACTTCCTGCTGCCAGAACTATGACATTCCAGTAAAACAATAGATGCATTCAATAGATGTAATGTATGTATGTCAAGTTTTATTCATATGTTATTGTAACTGTCATGACAATTTCATCACATCAAGGAGTGTCTGTTTGAATCAGAGGGCAGAGCTTAATTTCTTTCTTTCTGTTTCATCTACTCGACTGACAATGGTGAGTAGCTGCTTTTAAGTGCTTCTCTTTGCCATTATTTTATATCTTTATGATTAATTTCTACATTGCTAATTTAATGTGTTGTCAGTGTAATTGTTGTAATGTGCTGTGTATTATTTCTGATTGCATCAGGCTACTAACGTAAACGGGACATCGACAGAAGATACAAAGAGGTGAGTGAGCTGATTTACTGAAACACAAGTTGTTATTGCTGCATCCTGCTTTTTTATTCAAATATTTAATTTTTTATTATTTTAGAGCAGAAGAGTTTCTGAAAAAGAAACTATCTTTCAGAGGGAATGCTTTCCTGATTATCCATGAAATGGTGAAACTGAATGCAACACACCCTACACTGCTTATGGATGAGGTACGTCTGATGAGGACTGTAATGAACTTTTGAAATATTCTGTTTTTGGACATAATGCCTTGTCACAGTGTATGTTGTACACACAGTGCTTCTCAGTTACACACAAACACGGAGAGCGATATTTAAGGGATAATATACAGCGAGTCGGTCATCGTTGTGAAATAAACCCTGACAGGGGGATCACGGAGGGGTCTTGCATTGCCCTGAAGGGGTTTATTTCTCAACAATGACCGGCTTGATGTACATTATTCTGCTTATTACATAGCTACTTAGTTAAAGGGATAGTACAGGTGTTTTTTGAAGTGGGGTTGTATGAGGTACTTATCCATAGTCAGTGTATTACTTACAGTAGATGATGGTTGGCACGCCCCCAGCTTGGAGAAAAAGACTGGAGCACCGTCATCGGAGCAAAGCAATACAGTGCTGTGGACGGGGACGGGGATGGAAAAAAAACATATTTTAGCCACCTAAAAGAAAGGTTCACCTAAAAAAATGTATATCCGTTTAAATGTACGCTATATTTAGAATATTTTCACCTCTTTATCTTGCCATCAGACAGACCTTCTCCTTTCCGACGGGGAAACTGAACTGAAAGTGAAACTTATTTATGCTTTCTCCAAAGCCAGCAGGCTCAGATGATAATACCGTATAGATACGTTTCACTTTTGGTAAATTTCGCCATCAGAAAATATTCTAAATATAGCTTACACTTAAACGGATATTATTTTTTTTAGGTTAGCCTTTCTTCTAGGTGGCTAAAATGCGTATTTTGGACGTCCCCATCTACAGCACTGTATTGCTTTGCTCCTGTGTTGGTACTCCTCTCTGTTTCTCCAAACTGGGGGCGTGCCGACCGTCATCTACTGTAAGTAATACACCTACTATGGATATGTACCTCATGGTCCTCCAGAGTCCGCAGAGAGAACTGTGACCATAGCAACGGTCTGTAATACATAGCAGTGGCAAAGAGTCTAGAAGCAAAGAAATGCTGGTGCTGTTTTGACAATGGTTGCTAGATGGCGCTGCAGTAGTGCTGCCACCATTTTGGACTGTAAACACCAATGAGTCCATAGCCGTGAATATATAAAGAGACGTCTTTAAATCAGAGGATAATTTTTTTGAGGTAAATCAACTAAGTAAGAAAACTTAAATAGCCGTCTTTTAAATCGTTATGTCCTTAAAGTCGTAAAATCAGCTAATAGCTGAATCCAGAGTTATTTTCCTCGGCATAATAAACGAGCATCAGACCCACGGAACTGCACCTTCCTGCACGCTCATTTGACATATCCGGTTCTGCCAGCTTCCTGCTAGCTGTATGTGGCTGTAATAATGGATATATTGACTGTAATTCATCACTTTTATTATCTTATAATACACCCATGGGCTGTATGCTGTAGCCTGTACCATGGTGGATGAACATCTCTGTTCCCAAACAACCAGCTATCGGCCAGTAGCTAGTAGTGCTAGTAGCATGACATAAACAGAACATAATGTATTTGTAAGTTATTTACTAACACGCAGGACAAAAGCACAGGGCACAACCTCTTATACATCCATGGTCTGTGGTCTGTTGGACGTAGATTCTGGGGGTCCTTGACATGAAAAAGTTTAAGATTGCTCTCAAAATCTGTGTGATGGATTTTTGTAACTTCTATTTATGTCCATTGCTCACTTTATGCTCCTCTGGGAAGCAGTCGGGCAAAAAAGTTTAATAAATAAATAAGTAAGTAAGTAAATTGTTATAATAGTATGCATATTTATAAAATTGTTATTGTTCAACACAGGCCATTTAGGTAGAGACATTAAAATTATAATAATAGAATAGAAATAATTTTGTAAGCAGACGTTTAACCGGCATCTGATGGACGCTTTCAGTCCGAAATGGCGGTGTAGCTCAGCTGCTGGGCGCTGACTTTGCAATGGAACGAACAATTGACTTTCACTTCTTAGCAATATACGTTCTTTGGCAGCGGTCTGCTATAAAGAACAGACTGTAGAACGCCGTGATTGACCAATCACAATCAATTATTCAACAAAGACGTGTAATAACTGTCTTGAATGTGTTTTGACTTTACAGATTCTTCACAGCATCTTCTTTTTGGGAAAGTTAGACGATCCAAAATTTATCCCAGAATCTCTTGTGAGTAATGATAAAGAACTCAGCGAAAAGTTGAAGGACTTCCCTCGGCCTTTTGCCCTCTATTCCTCTCAAGTACCCAAGCGGAGTCCATTCTCATGTTTTCTGGACATGGTAAGATTGTCAAATATAATTCAGTTCTTCTTTGTAAAGTTGTATAGAATTGCTACTTCACCTAAACATCCTCAAATATTACAGTTTATGATTATTGTACATCAATGGCGTTGATAATATTGATAATATTTGTGGTTTCTTACAGATTGTCCACCTGTATGGAGAAAATGACGAAGAGGAAATAAGAAAAAGGCTGCAAGACTTCGTCAGTCAACTGAAGCCTGGTGAATCAAAGGTTCTGGTCTCCTCTACCATGTGTGTCTCTCAAAGCAACATCCCAAAAGGTACTAGGTACTACGGAGTCTCCATGTCCACTTCAGGCTGTAATCCCAGGAGAATCATGATTGCTGCGTCCTGTCTTAGCAGCTGGGACAGTAAGGTGGCTGATGCAGTGATGACCTACTATCCAAAGAAGACCAAGAAGACGGATTTTGATGGGACCATCAAACTTCCACAGCATGTCAGGTGCCAGGCATTTAACCTCAGTGACGGAACAGTAAAGCCTCCTTGCAGATCCTGTGGGAATTTGTTTGGTTTGGAAACAAGTGAAAAAAAAGAGTGGGCCTATGGCAACTGTGCCGAAGCTGAAAGTTTGAGCAACTTGCTTAAAAATGATAAAAAGGTTAAAAAGCAAGTACAACCAACATCTGAGAAGTGCACAGATGAGAACAGGGAGACGGTTAAAGCGAGTGTCTTGACAGAACTTAGACGTTTGCTGAGTGATTCGGATTTTAATTGGGATAATAAGGAGAAGTTCTACGACCCAAGAGTTAGATCTTAAAAGGGGTAAACATATTGAGTACAATTCTTGTGGTGATTTATTATAAAGTGACCAGGTTGATCTCTTTTGATATGATTCTTTATCAGTAAAAACTTCACTGTAACCCTCTAGGCACTGAAATTTGTACTTTTTTTTGTGGATGTCGAATTCATGTGATGTATTGATCACAATAAAATAACAGTGATGTAAAATCAGGTTCATATTTTGTTTTGATTGTATCTCCTGCAACCTCATCCAAACAAGTGACTCTTTACTGAGGATAATTAAGTATTCCAAGATAAAAAAAAAAAAAAAAGCTATCATCTCATCTACAATGCTGTCAAATTGAACTTTTCTATCATGTTCAAGGCCTTTGACACATTCATCAAAAGCATGTTATACATAAAGTTGGAAACAAGTTGCTTTTGAATAACTCATTCACTGACCATGGGACATTATACAGACATAACCCAAAAATCTGTTGGAATATAGTTGAAGATATCTCAAGAACTGAAGTCTAAATAAGTCAAATTGTTGTTTTAATTAATCAAATGATTAATGTATATTTACCTTTACACAGTATAAATCTTCTAATGTAAGAAACTTTATTACATTCGTCATATACATACACGTACATACATGAAATTTGACCTCTGCATTTAACCCATCCTAAGCATTTAGGAGCAGTGAGCTGCTGTAAAGTGCCCGGGGAGCAACTTGGTGTCTCACCCTCAAGGATACTTTAACATGGATCAAACCGAGGCTATCAAAGGGGATGCGATGAGTGTGGGGTACCACGGTTTTACACTCTGCGACTCACCTTACCGCAGTTTGACAAGCGTTTCTGAGAACTATGGTGGCCTTCAGGTAACGTAGAAACGTGAAAGGCTCTCTCTAGAGCCAGTGTTTGGTTTGTCCGTCCTGGGCTACTGTAGAAACATGGCAGACTTCGTGAAGAGATCATGTCAAGAAGATAACCCCCAAAGTGCAAAAACTTGCAAAAGACCCCTATATAGATATGAAGGGCTCATTCTAAGCTAACGAAAAGACAATGATTTTGAGTTTTAGGTGATTATACACTTATGTAAATAGAGTGCTACAGGAATGAGTCCTAAAACCCGGATATGAGTTTTGTTCTACGACATAAAATATGTAATTTAATATCCCACTCAGGAATTTTTAAGCCTTGATGCATCTTGAAAAAGGCGGTTGCTAACAAGTGTCTAAATAAGACTACTAAACGTCATCACGCCGACTCGTCCACCTTTACAGCCTCGTTGTGTATACTCACGTTCATGCGACCGTTTGCATTCACACTTCAAAAATCATAAAAGTGGTGTTCCTTTGTGGAGATTATATTCTTGAACAAAATGTGTAAGTATCACAAACGTGTGTTTGCCACAGAGTTTATTTCCTGCAATAATCCAAAACCCAATGGAAAAATCCCATTGTCTTTTTGGAGAGAAAACCAGTGCGATATTAAATTCCTGGTTGGCCTACATAAATATGTCATCACTGCTGCACTCTATTAGATCACCTGAAATGTTACACACTGTTCCTTTAAGATTTAATACTTTTTCTTTTTCTTTTCTTTTTTTTGGAGCCGTTTCACCCCCACCCATAGTGTATTGGGGTTTTTTTCAGCTGTGAGCTGCTCCTCCATTTCTTTGTGCATTGCATTGTGGGAGAATAGTGTGCATCAACAGCACATACAAAAACACAACACATCACATAACATTGCTTTATTTATGTACATTTTAATATATTATTCTCACTTTTGCTTCAAACCACCTGTTCTTCCCCTTTTGTCTGAACCTTGAACCAGCTCATGACATCAGGCTTGAATTTGTTGTGACAAATATTGCTTTTAGCAATACTGCTGTTCAGTGGCATCATTCGTAGCTCCACACTATCATCCACCGTCATTTCCACAGAATAACAACCAATCTGTACTATAGCCTACAGCTTGTAAATTCAGAGAGCCACACTGGTTGACTCAGTAGTTTAGCATCTAACATTTGTGTCTGCACTTGTTTTAGCATTGGCACACCTTCAATAGTTGGATTCAAACAAAAACTCATTGCACCTCTCCCTACCAACGTACAAACACTCCCTGTATGAAGTAAGCAAACCGGTAGTATGACATTGAGTGTGTTCCAATCCACGTACTTCCAGAAGTACACTTCAATGTAGTGCACGTTGTGCACTCTGTACTCACTTAAAGGGACTATTTGTAACTTTCAGAAATGCTTGTTAACAGCGACACCTGTGGCCTTGAAATCAACGAAAGTCAGCGTCGGGCTCGCGCTTGCTTGCTCTAAATATACCTGAACGAGCGTCGCTCAAAACAGTGAGGCGACACACGTCAGCTAAAACCACAATATCACTCTATATTTCAGCTGCTTGGCAGTAATGTTAGCTGACCAGACGAAGGTCTCTACATGAACATGATTTAGATCTGATCCTAGTGTTGGCTTTTCCTGCCTAAGTGCAGGCTGAAGCAGCGGGGCTCTGCAGCGTGTCTCCCTGCTCTCTCCGCCCGCAGCCGGAGAGAGCAGAGGAGACACCGGCACCCGGTCGGTAACGAGAAGACAACGTAACTCTCTGAAGAGCTACGTCACTTCACAAGACACGGGAAACCTCTGTTGGTCTGGAGGAGCTGCAGCATTTATTTCTGCACAAACGTCCCCTGTGCATTCACTAGATATTCTCAGAGCTAAACTAACTCTTCTGCAGTGTGTAGTGAGCGCGCGTTCACGTCTAGAGGTGGAGGACGCGCGCTCTGTCTGAGTGAAGGAGAGCAAGCAGCGGAGACGAGGCTCCAGCCACACGCGAGCGCGCATATGCGAACAGGCATGTGTGCCGACCAGCTACATTTATATGCTTGAAAAGTTACAAACAGTCCCTTTAAGTACTGCGTAAATTTCAACGGTGTAGGGTCGTCTCAAATCGAATACTCTGCGGCGCACTGACCGGAAATGACGATTGCAACATTTGACCGCGGCTCGTTACCCGCCAAAATATCTTCTGAAAAAAAGTAAAAGCAGAGTGGAAATTACGTTTCCAACGTCGTCGCCTACGCCTACGATGTGTCCTCCTGTTGGCTGAAAATGCACCGGTATGTTTACGTATTGTATTGTTTTATTCTGTTATCTACGTATGTTTGAATAGTGGTCGTGGCTCCACCCCTTCCGCTACGTCACCAAGATGGTGACAGTTGAGTGTGGAAGGTGTCGAGCGTTCCACACTCAAGTCTTTTATTCGCATTATTTCTGATAAGTTCACTCCTCATGTGTCATGTTTAGTTTTACTTCCTGTCTCTATGTGTTTTCCCACCTCCTTGATTATTCCTCACATGCCTCTGATTTTGCCTTAGTCTTCTCTGTTTATACACTCCCTAGCTCTAAAACTGAACCTGTTACAGCCTCTGAAAGACAGCATTGCATTGTGGGAGAATAGTGTGCATCAACAGCACGTACAAAAATCTACTATATTTGGTCTGCATAGTGTCTGGTTTGAGTAAACTCTATTTGTCACTTTTCAAGTGTGAACACACTAAGAAGCTGCTTAGAGTCAGTATGTAGTTTAGATTTGTGACACGATGGAGGATCACCAGAAGTCTTTAACGCAGGCCTGCATGGTCTCCAGTGTCCTTTAGTGTGCTTTGTTATTTTCCATCATACAACCTTTTTCACTCACCTTTGTACCCCCTACATCACTACCTTTACTGATTTTTTTTCACATAACATCGCTTTATTTATGTAAATTTTAATACATTATTCTCACTTTTGCTTCAAACCACGTGTTCTTCACCTTTTGTCTAGGGTGACCAGATCCCAACAAACCAAATGTGGGACAAAGAGTATGTTTGTGTGGGACAATGTGGGACACGTTACCAAGGCTGAGAGGTAGTCTTCAATTTTGATATGTCTATTTAACTTAAATGATAAACATTTCTATTCTGCTCCGTATCCTGTAACATCTCTATGCTTTGCCTGAATGCATCCATAGATGGTCACATCTCTTTCTGAGCCGCACGTTTCTTGTGAGACTCACATGAACTGTGTCCCTTCATGTCGTATTCCCCCTGTGGTAAATTGAAAAATAACTGGCAAATTTCATAAAAAACTCTGAGAATGGCCTTCCACCAGCTTATAAATACTTATAAGTAGTTTCACAGTCTTTGTTGTAGCTGCTCTTCATTTTCTTTGTGGTAGTTTCCATCATATTCCGCCTAAATCTGCATAGCTTGTGACTTTGCGGTGACTAACAATTTTCTACGTTGGGCGTAGCGTGGCAAAGACGGTGAAATGTTAACCTGCACTTGACCCACGTGTGTGCAGTTTGACAGCAAACAGTCCCGTAGAAACAGCCTTCCCTGCTTTCTCCACAGCCATTGGATAAAAGCCAGATTTTAAAAAAGCATCTGTCCTGCAGTGGTTTGACTCTTGAAAACTAGAGCCAATGAAATTGTGGGACATTGTCTCAATATGTGGGACGTGGGAACAGGGATAAAAATGCTCTGCAGTCCCTCGTAAAGTGGGACACCTTGGTCACCCTACCTTTGTCTGAACCTTGAACCAGCTCATGACATCAGGCTTGAATTTGTTGTGACAAATACTGCTTTTAGCAATACTGCTGTTCAGTGGCATCATTCGTAGCTCCACACTATCATCCACCGTCATTTCCACAGGAGAACAATCAATCTGCACTACAGCCTACAGCTTGTAAATTCAGAGAGCCACACTGGCTGACTCAGTAGTTAAGCATCTAACATTTGTGTCAGCACTTGTTTTAGCATCGGCACACCTTCAATAGTTGGATTAAAACAAAAACTCATTGCACCTCCCCCCACCCACCGTACAAACACTCTCTGTCAGCAGTAAGCAAACCGGTAGTATGACATTGTGTAAAAAGAAAACTAGATAAAAACATAAGAACCCACGGTGACACAGGTGTCACATGTCTTTTAACCTACAGTGTAAGGGAGCAGCAAAACCTGAATGCACTGAAAGCTCTGAGTGTCACGGCCTGGTTCTCTGCCCAGAGGCCCTCGGACTTTTTCTTAAGACTTAATCTTGCATCCTTTTAGTGGCTTATATTGCTTCTGTTTTGTCTGGAGGATTTTGGTTTCTAGGTTTTGGGTTTTCTGTTACATTCCTTGTCTCATTCTTCATTTAGTGATTCCCGTTTTATTTCTGATAAGTTCACTCCTCATGTGTCATGTTTAGTTTTACTTCCTGTCTCTGTGTGTTTTCCTGCCTCCTTGATTATTCCTCACCTGCCTCTGATTTTGCCTTAGTCTTCTCTGTTTATACACTCCCTTGTTTTCCCTGTTCCCCTGCCAGATTGTCTTTGTTCATCCCCCGTGTGTACATCACTTTCCCTTATTCCTCGGCTACGTTCCAAATCGCATACTTACTTACTTTTCTTTTTACTTTTAGTACGTACTACAGCTGCTCTTACAAAGTATGTGCTGTTTTTGAATGCGGTATGCATACAAGTTAAGTCTTGAACTTTGACCCTCTTGCTCATATGGTGCCTTCAAATGGGGTCGTGTTTACCGTGTTCATGAGAAGAGTCCATATGAACGCCCACTCTTGTGGTATTCAGGACGTCGTAAGTGGGAAGTTTCTGAAAGCTCTGAGTTGTGACATGTTTGTTGACGTTGTCAAAAATGGCAGAGGCCATGGAAGTTCATTTATATATATAATATATTGTTATATAATTTTAGTCTTTTTTTTTTTTTTTCTTCAGAATACTATAATATGTCTGACCTCATCTTTCTCCTCTGTCATTATGCCTTTGCATTTCCTGCATTATGTTACCCACTTGCTAGCTCGCTAAATTGTTAGCCTCTGTGGCTTCTAGACGCCGACCGTAACGTTAATATTGCCGTTGCTTAGCAGCGATGTTCTCACGACTTAACCACTTGAACGCCGAGCATTTTGTGTACACGACTTCCCATGTTGTAAACACAAGCTCAAAATGAGAAAGTTTGCTCCGGCTGGTACTTCATATTTCCTAAACTGATCTCAACATGGCAGCCGGGTCACAAACTTTCTCATTTTACAGCTAAACAGTACAAGCTGTTTCTGAAAACACTTGAGGAGAGAAATAGGCATTACAGTAACAGAATATTGATTCATATTTGATCAGCGCTGCCTATGTTTAACCGTTTGATCACAGTTTGCAAGTGATTGACAGCTGCTCAGAGACGGCAGACTCCAGATCAGCTCTGATTGGTTGTTTCCCTCCGGTCTGTGAAATCTTGCAGATGCCGTTAGGAGCACCGGAGGACACAGAAGCACATGATGTTTTTTTTCAGATTACCTGTCTCATGCACTACTGTCAGGACATAGTGACAAAAATAACTTTTTTTAATCAGATTTGCTCCAATTCTACCCACTGCAGCTTTAATAGAAAAACTGTCAGTGTTCATATGTTGCAGCATATCATATATTATTCTAACATAACTCAAACAAATTAGCGAATGGAATCACGTGTTCATACG
Organism: Sebastes umbrosus; assembly: GCF_015220745.1. NCBI lineage: Eukaryota > Metazoa > Chordata > Actinopteri > Perciformes > Sebastidae > Sebastes > Sebastes umbrosus. The sequence goes on from NC_051283.1 coordinate 9,483,878, forward strand.
GCTGAACTGATATAGCAGATATAAGAATGGAGAAAACATGTATGCTTTCTTCATCTGTATGTGTTCATGTATTCTGCTACTGAAACAGCTCCAATATATATTGACAGGACTGGAGCAAAGTATTTTCTTTAGCACAATGAGACAAAACATCCACAGACAGCAAAATAACTTTTCATGCACAATAAATATAATCACATCAAACTGTTCACACTTCTTCTTTTTATTGAACATAAGCTATTATGATTAACACTGAAACATCGTTTTGACAGATGACTTCATGTTGTCTTTTTCCTCCAGTGGGTTTGTCTCAGTGGCAAAGATTCACCACTAGATGGCAGCACAGCCATGTTCAGTTAAAACCTGCTACAAGCTCTAAATCAAAATCATCACTGAGATATCTCTGTGTTATAGATTTATATTAAATCTTTAATATCACAGTTGAGTCCAGAGACTTTAGCAGCTAAATCAATTTTCTACTGTATGACCTGGATTTGATTGGAAGGTGTATAAGTTATGACTACACCGGGGGTCAGCAACCTTTTTGATATGAAGTTCCACTTTTAAATTTTCTTTTTAATCAGAGTGCCATATCAACATTAAGGTTAACATTAAGTTTAATTATGACACCACATCAAAATTGAAATCTCCAACAGATATTTTAATTTTATTTCCATCCATATAGCATAGCAGAGTTTTAAATCAGGACATTGTAATTATCAGGGCTGTCAAAGTTAATGTGATAATAACACGTTAATGCAAATTTGTTTTAACACCACTAATTTCTTTGACACGTTAACACAACTTGTGATATTTAGGTTGTTGCAGGCTCAGTTTTAAAGCTAGAGAGAAGATACTGGCATCAAATGAAACTAGAAAACCTAAGGAAGTATGACCAACCGTGTCATACTAGCATGTCGTCAGGGAGGCTAAATATCGCTCCAAACTAACGCCAAATTTTGTCGAGGAAAAACTCGCATGGCCATTTTCAAAGGGGTCCCCTGACCTCTGACCTCAAGATATGTGAATGTAAATGGGTTCTATGGGTACCCACGAGTCTTCCCTTAATAGACATGCCCACTTTATGATAATCACATGCAGTTTGGGGCAAGTCATAGTCAAGTCAGCACACTGGCACACTGACAGCTGTTGTTGCCTGTTGGGCTGCAGTTTGCCATGTTATGATTTGAGCATATTTTTATGCTAAATGCAGTACCTGTGAGGGTTTCTGGACAATATTTGTCATTGTTTTGTGTTGTTGATTGATTTCCAATAATAATAGAAGAATTTCTTTTTATAAAAGCCCAATTTTGGTGACCTCTGATACATTCTAATGCTACTATTCCATCATATACACTGATCTTAATTATCATGTATTTTAATGAGTTTGCCTGTCTGATTGTAAACATGTAGTGAATTATTGTAAAGGAGAATCAGGCTTCTAGTGTGTTATAGCCCAGAATCTGTAATAGTTATTCATATTTAAAACCAGTGTGTCAGTGTGCTGACTTGACTACGACTTGACCCAAACTGCATGTGATTATCATAAAGTGGGCATGTCTGTAAAGGGGACTCGTAGGTACCCATAGAACCCATTTTCATATCTTGAGGTCAGAGGTCAAGCCAAGAGACCCCTTTGAATATGGCCATGCCAGTTTTTCATCGCCAAAATTTAGCGTAAGTTTGGAGCGTTTTATCCTCCTTCCCAAAAAGCTAGCATGACATGGTTGTTACCAATGGATTAGGTTTTCTAGTTTATATGTACCTTTCCTCTAGGTTTAAAACTAAACCTGCTACAGCCTCTGAAAGACAGTAAAGTCGGCAGGTGTCAGAGGGTTAAGGAAAACGGTTGGGAACCACTGCTGTAGAGTAAAGTAACTGATCATATCCTGGTTATTACTGTCTCATATAGTTACAGACTGTTATGTAAGGATGCTCAGATTGCTCCCTGCTGGAGGAAAGCTGGAAATACTGGCCCTCAGTGTTCATCACATGTTCTTTAGTCATGTGAAACAGTGTGTCATCATCACCGATACAGTGAATTAATACTCGATGATGCTGCTTGTGTGAACTGAAGACCCAACACTTTGAAAGGGACAACCCTGCAAGTTAATGGTGATATATTGTACATGTGGGACATCATATCTAGTCCCTTCTGTGGACCAGCATCCGAAAACCTGCAGTCTTTGTCTCCCTCTGCTGGTGATTTAATTAAAGTCCTAGGTGTCAAACATAATTGGGAATCATGCTCATAGTTTGTTAATTATGCTATTTACTTTATTCTAGCTCAGACATATTAAACATTTCAAACAATATTGCTACAGATAGTCCAATTACAAAGATGTGAAGATACAAAGTTGCACATACAGTATTATAAATACTATAATGGATATTTTTTTAACACAATTTTCTTTATATGGAGTTGGGCAAAGCAGAAATTAAAGGGAAGGTTATCCTACAATGTTATACAGTATATAAAGCTGGTGTCTATGAGAATAAAATAAACTAGATATAGATTTAATGATTCACTTACAAAAGTAAAGGTCAGGTTTCAAAGACTTGAAACTTGACTTGGACTTGCAATAAATGACTTGTGAGCATCTCTGTTTTTTTGTTCATGAAAGTATACTTTGAATACTTATGAGATTAAAAAAATTGATTTAAATGTGTTGTTCTCGCATGCCTCTACGGTGAACGAATAATACAAAAACTTGATGAATTGAAGTAAATTCATATCAAAACATCCTTTTACAAACTCACACACTTTAATAGTCTTCTCTATCAAAAAGTAAGCACAACTACAAGTCAAGTATTCTTTTCTGTAGGCCTATGAGGCAAGAATACTTAATTATACTTTTCTTAAGTATATCTTGATCAAAAGATTAAGTAAAAAGACCTATAAGCCAAGTACACTTAGACTTTTTTGTATACTTGTCAATATAAGTCAAGTATACTTAGTCTTTTTTGTATACTTGTCAGTATGAGCCAAGTATACTTAGTCTTTTTCGTATGCTTGTCAGGATAAGTGAAGTATACTTAGACTTTTTTGTATACTTTTCAGCATAAGCCAAGTATACTTAGACTTTTAAGTATCCTTGTCAGTACGAACCAAGTATACTTAAGTATACTTTTGTTATGTATATCTCTGATAGGTACATAAAAATAAACTGAAAGTATACTCGCTTTTTTTAAGTTCCAAAGAAGTATACTAATAGCACACTTGAATAAACTGCATTTTGGTAAGGGATTTCAAGTCTAGTCACTATTATATAGCCCTCTCAAAAATATGTGTCAGAAGACTATATATTATATGTAAAAAACACATGGCACCCTCTATCTTTAAACCCTTCATGTAGATAAAGAAATGTATTTAAAAAATCTCACTAATGACAGCTGCGCCTGTGATTGGTTGCCATACTGACAGAAGTATTCAGATCATTTAATTCTTGAGTAAAGGTAGCAATAAAAAATACTTTACAAGTAAAAGCCCTGCTTTTAAAAAAAATTAAAAGTACAGAAGTATTAGCAGAAAAATATACTCAAAGTATTAAATGTAAAAGTACACTATTATGGTAAGCAGTACTTTTATGTTGCACTTGTCTAAGATGGAGCTAATTCTAATTGCACTGGGTAGTTAAATCTATTGCAGTGCATCATGATTAACTAATCATATGTTTGGTATGTAAAATCCTAACCTGAAAGGTAACTAGTAACTATAGTTGTCAAATAACTGTGATGGAGTAAAATGTATATTATTTAAGTATAAGTTATATATGCACCTCAAAACTGTACTGAAGCACTTGAGTAAATGTAATAAATTACTTTACAGCACTGCATTTGAGACGGGCACAATGTCTACAGAGACACTACAACCAAATCTGAATGGTGTAGGGTGTTTTATTGATAGTCTGAGAGGTGAGATCTAGGTGGATTGATTTTTATTGTCATGTCACACCTCAAAGTTCTGCTCTTCTGTCACATTGTAGGAATTTGAATTTGGTTTTGTTCTTTTATAGTAGTCAGTTTAACAGACCAGTAGAGGGCAATGTTGTTCTTTACTTCCTCTCTCCATTATATCAATTGGTAAAACCCACCAGCTGATGAGACGTAATGGCTAATTTTAGCTAGCATTAGCACCCAATTTTGTAAAAGCTGCCACTTGATGAGGTGTAATTAGTAATGGGAGCGTATCTATATATGTTCCCAGGGCACTATGTTCCCCAGCTAAATGGTTTTATGTTCTTAGCAAGGCTATTTTTCCCTACAGGTCAAATGTTCAATATATGTTTCTCTGGGTCAATATGTTGAAATCACACAGCTACCATCCAATTTGCCTGTTAACAGGCTATTGAATAGGCCTTATCAACACACATCTGTCCCAATTGTAATACGTAAATGGACTTGCATTTATATAGCGCTTTTCTAGTCTTCCGACCACTCAAAATGCTTTACACTACATGTCAGTATTCAACCATTCACTGATGGCAGAGGCTGCTAAGGTGCCAACTTTGCCCATCAGGATCTAATCTAAATACTCATTCAGACACCAATGGCTATGCCAATATGGGGTTAAGTGTCTTGCTCAAGGACACATCGACATGTGGGATCGATGTAAACGTTATAGTGCTTTTTGAGTTGTGTTCAGAAGGAACAAACCATTTCTTTGACATCTGGCATAGCCTATTGGAAAAAACCTGTACTGTATCTTCATGTTGGTAGTTTTGTTTAGGCTGGTTGTCTCATTTTTGTTTCTGTTCCGAAACAGGTCTATGGAAAGCTTTGCAAGGTGCAGCAAAGGAGAGGGGGTGTGAGGATCTGGAGGCCAGCCATTATTAACCACCTGTACTGGACGGCAGCTTCCGCTCCTAATGGAGATCCACATGTGATGGAGGCCAAGTGGCAGCGCATGGTGAACCATGTCCTGGACATCCATGAACACGGCACTCCTGCATTTTTCCCTGCTGTGCACATCCACTTCTGTTGGGAGAAACAACAACAATGAGGCTGAAACAGGTACAACATACTGTGTGTGTGGCTGAACATTATTAGCGGTCCAATCTTCAGTGTGGTGCTTGGTTTATTCAGGGTCCATTTCACTCCAGCAATGAAATACTCTGGTGGTAAATGTCATCTTTGTAATTTAAAACGCAATAATATACCTAATAATAGCTTAACAACAAAACTTATTTATATTGCACTCAAATCAGTATAAATTAAGTAATAATATATAATATATATATATTAATTAATTAATACAAATAATATATTTCACTCCCTCGTCCTCTACTTTCCATCCTCCTTAGTATGTATGGATGTTCAGCACATACATATTATGTGACAGTGAAAGAAACAAGTATGAAGAAAACTAACGCAGTCTAACACAGCAGCCCAGACCTCAGTGATAAAAATGGGGCCAGCAGACTCAAAACCAATAATAATAATTAAAATAAAAACAATTGCCTTTCTAAAACGGTTTAAAAACATAAACTTCATGAAGATAGAATTTTTGTAGTTTTTTTTATGTTACATTAACCTGCATTAGTTTTAACTTGGTTTAACTAATTAACCGGGAACTAAGTATTTATTGAATATTTCATCCTGTCACTGGTTAATGTCACTTTTTAGCCACAGGGTGGCAGCTTTGTAATACTTTACACAATACTAGAAAACAACTTGTGAACTGTGAATCTGCTTTTTACACGTTTCACTTAGTAGTCGCGCCCTTTAAAGGAGGAGCCAACGTACAGTTAGCAGTTTCTCAGTCCCTAAATATTTATTATGTAAGTCATTGCATGAGTCAGTAGTATCACTGAATGTGAACTAAAAATAAAAAGTCCTTTCCCCAGCGTATGCATCGGCCCTCATGAAGTCTCTGAGGGAGGGCTACTCCAGGTCACCAAAGACTCTACTGCACCTGCCAGAAGAGGAGGATATTTTGGCTTTATCTGTTTATCTGTTAATAATCTCAACCTGATGTTTGAGATTGTTATAAACTGGTTTAAAAAGTGTAAAACCAAAACAGATGTTGTGGTCCCGGTTTTCAGGTTGTGATTATTATAAATCAAGACAAAGTCAGATCAATACTACAATTCACATTAAGCTACAGTGTGTAGGTTTTGGTGGCATCTTGCGGTGTGGTTGCAGATTGCAACCAACTGAGTACCCCTCCGCTCACTCCTCCCTTTCCAAGACTGTGAGCGGCACGGTGCAAAACCGTGGGTACGCCATTCGCCTCGCTTAGAGTCCATCCATACCATAATAACATTACTTTAGGGGCAACAGAAGTCAGACGTCTGGTGGTACCACAGTTTTCCACTCTGCTTCTCAGGCTACCGCAGTTTCACAAGCGTGTTGGAGAACTACGGTGGCCTTCAGGTAACGGAAATACACTAAAGGCTCTCTCTAGAGCCAGTGTTTGGTTTGTCCTTCCTGGGTTACTGTAGAAACATGGCGGAACAACATGGCAGACTCCGTGAAGAGGACCCGCTCTCGGATCCCCCGAAATGTTACACACTGTTCATTTAACCTGTAGGCCAAAGAGGTTATTCACATTTGTTTATTTGTGAGATATCTCTGAAACCTGGTAAGAGATTTTGATTAAATCTGGTAAACAATTGGGCCAAGGATCAAGTGTCTATTTTTGTTTGTTTATTACGTTTTCTCAACAATGCAAGATAGGGCATTTTTGAACATTTTCACTCTTTACTTATGCTTATTGTAATCAAAAGCATCTGGCATCATACTGTATATCTCATGATTGTCTATTTTGATGTAGAGCCAGATGTAAATTAAAACATTTTCTATGTAAGGGATAATGTACAGCGAGCCGTCGTCGGGGTTTATTTCACAACAATGACCCGCTAGCTGTACATTATCACACTTATTACACGGCTATTTAGTTAAGAAATCAATAATTTGACACAAAAAAGGTTGACATCAGAATTAGGGCCCATGGCAACGGTCTGTTATACATAGCAACGGTCTGCTATATAAAGAAATAACTGTGATTGACCAATCAGAATACAGGGCTTTGTTGAATACTCGATTCTGATTGGTCAATCACAGCGTTCTACGGTCTGTTATTTCTTCATAGCAGATCGTTGCTATGGATAACAGACTGTTGCTATGGGCCTTATTCTGATGTCGGACTGGAGGACTGTTTTTGTGTCAAATTATTGATTTCTTAAGTAGGTAGCCATGTAATAATAATGTAATAAAATAGTGTCTTTATGTGTTATGAGTTAAATGCATTTTTTGTAGCTGCCCAGATTTGCATCCCCTTATTTCAGCCAAGATGAATGTTAGTTCACTTTTTTAATATTCCTGTATCACAGCTGTTACCTTGCACTATATTCAGTTTTAAGTTTTCTTCATCTCCTTGTATTTTTATATCTGGTATATTTTATTTGTAATATGCACTACTAACCTTTTTACTGCCTTTTTACTAACATGTTTTTGCACTATGGAACTGTGACGCTGGAAACTTGAATTTCCCTCTGGATCAATAAAGTTACTATCTATCCATCTATCTATCTATCTATCTATCTCTCTATCTATCTAGTGGATGTATGAAATTCACACTGTCCAGCTAAATACGTGCTGATAAAAACATCCAGATCTGTAGAAATAAAGTGAGGCATTATTGGGCATCAGGTATATTTCTTTACCTGCCCAGAATTATCTTCCCTCCTTCCTCAGATCAGAGTGTTACACAGGCTATATGAGGTTCACACTGTCCAGCCAAAACAGACCCAGAATATGAGCATATAACATCCATCATTTGATCACAAAGCGTCTGAAAGGAACTTATGTTCGGCACTTGCAGAGAGTGACGTAGTTTACAACATTTGATGAGCACTCGAAGGCAGCAGCGCAACAAGGAAGGGAGTGTCGAAAGTCGCTCAGACCTTCTGTTGTCTTTATACATATAGCGACGGGATTTTCCTCGAAGACAACTGAGGCTTCAGACCTTCTGTTGTCTTTATAACGACGGGATTATTCTCGAAGACAGCCAAGGCTTCAGTCTACTACTCAGGTGTGGTAACTATTATTTATTACTTTGTTTGATGAGGATTTTTCTCACACTTTTGATTTAGTTCAGTCTGACCTAGTCTATCTCTGTTAGAACAATTTAGTAGCCTAACAAAGCATAAAATGTGTTGTGCCTTTTGCGTGTCTTTACATTGTTTTCAGATTAAACATTAATAAACGTGATTATAGTTTTCACATTTGAGATTATTACAAAGAAGCTGTCGTCTGTCTTTAGAGGACATGAAAGGACAAATGTCCTCCTGCTGGTTGTTACAGACTCTTTACGCTCAAATCTAAAAGAGATTCACATTTATACAATTTTGGTTTAATTTGTGAAAACATAAAAAGGAATTAGGGCATATATCCAGAAGTTTAGGCTAATATTTTATATATATGACCCAATAGTGTGTGCGTGTATTGTGTGCACAATAGGAGGAGAACATCGTCGTAGCAAATCAGCAGCTCACAAGGAAGTGAATTTTAATATAGGATCTAATTGTCATAAACAATCACTTAAAAGTTACATTTTAAACACAACTTTTACAGCTAGTAACTCATTAATATGAAATGATGCCGTTCAGGGATTTGACCTAAAATTATGTTTTTTGGTTTTTTTTACTGAATGTGTAAGGTGATTATTATAATTACTCTAAAAAGTGTTTTGAAATTGTACTTTCTGTTGTTTTATTTCCTAATCCGTCTTCAGATCAGTTTTTTTTTGTTTTTGTTTTTTTATATATACAGTTTTTGTTTCTTCCTCTTTTGAATTTAACACCTCTCTGTTTTAGAGACAGAAAAAGACTGCCAGCGTGCCACACTGAAAATGGCGGACGGTCCAAGTGAAAGAAAAGTAAGAAACATCTGTTTATTAGCTATTCATTTATTTTATTTACAGTGGTGTGCGCTACAGAAAAAAATATTAATTTATTCACCCTTTAAATACTCAGTAGTCAAACAGAATATTTAATTGTCTCATTTTAATTTTCCTACAAACCTTTTTTGTGAAATATTTAAATACCATTTTAGATATACTGTAGATATACACTATATATTTAGATTTGATTTAGTTATACTGTATTTATTTGTAGTTCCACTTTAGCTCAGTGCTTTCATTTTGCAAAATGTCCTGCTGTTAATCCACTACATTTCAAATGGGACTACGTTTAAACATTGTTTTTGGCATTTTTTTACTGACACATAATAAATCAAACATGGGACCTAAAGGGTGACATGGCCCACATTTTAACCATAGGCCAACAGCACAATGTATTTTGTTGTATTTCTATTAAAATGTATTTGACAGATTTAGATTAGTTGTTTTCTAATAATACAGTATATTATTGCCTAGGCCCAGATTCTGTGATAATATTAAAATATTGAGTAAAGGTTTGAGTATTTTTCCACCACTTTAACCATACACATTTTATTTTCTTGCTGACAGACAGCAAGGCTGGAGAACGATCCAGGGAGCTGCTGCAGGTAAGAACCAGTTTTCTTTTCTGGTCAGGGAAGTTTAAATGAACAATGTCAGGATACCTGTAACAAGGTATCTTGTTACAGAGCATTTAGTGGCTAGTTTGAATAATTGAAAGCAGTTTAAATATAAAGCCATTACAAGATGCTTCCAACATCACAAATAATAGCAAAATGTGTCGAGAGAAACTAAAAAAATGCCAGAGCAAATGTGGAACACAAACAGAAGGTTTTCTTTTTACGTTTTGTTTGGACAGTTGTGAATGCAGTAATCATACTCTGGTGTGGACCAAAACGACCGAACCGAGTCCTCTTTCGGGAGGCGGTCTCAGATTGTTTCCAAGCGAACCAAAATACAGGCTGCCTGTGCGAGCATTTATTGAGATGGACGCAGGTAAACGACAGGTTAACATGAGTGGGAGAGGTCTTTATTAATTTAGTCATTTACTCATTTATTTATTTGACAGGGACAGTGCACAGCTTCTTAGCTGTACCAGAGTTAGCTATAAGATAGTTTACATTTGTAGTCCCTGGGCAGGAAACAGAGAATGGCATCTCTGTTAAGAAAACTAACACTGTAGTATAAAACACAACTACAAAACAGTAACGTTACTGACCTGGACCTCTGCAATATTCCGATGTTTGCTTGACATCTGGGCAGAAGAGAACATACAGAATATGCTAAATAAAGATAGCATAAACAGTAACGTTTATAAAGTAATTTGAGATGAACTGGAGGAGAAGGGATTTGTGCACACAGTAGATCAGTGCAGAGTCGAAGTGAAAAAACGTTGACAGCATCATAGTCTGTGATTCCCTGCGTAGAAGTAGCAGCTCTCAACAAAAAAAATAAGTTTGCACCTTTGTACACGCCCCTCAGCAACTTTTTTTGTTATTTGGTCCGCTTTGATTTGTGCACTGTGAAACCGAACCAGACTAAAATGAAAACAAACCAAAAGTATCAATTTCACTCTGATTCGGACTAGCCAAAATGGACTGTGGCTTGTGAAAGCGCCCTTAGTTGACAGAGGGTTTCCACACATCTTCCAGCAGTATGCCGTTGAATCCGGTGCCTCTCAGTGCCATGGACAGCCATGCCATTGCTCAGGATAGCAAACTTCCAAAGAAAGAAAAAAAGGACTGTAGCACACTGATTGACTTGCAGCCTTTAATTGTCCAAAGATTCATTTCTCATCTTTTCTATCCTTCAGTTCGGCAGGTCAGCCGTTTGATCTATTCCCATGGCGCAACAGTGAAAAAGGTAAGATAAGATTATTTATCCCAAGAGAAATTGTTGTGCAGCAGTTGCAGTACAAAGTAAGAAGAGTGCAAATATATAGAATACATCTTTTCCTAACATGTCATAAAACCTTGAAGCAAGTATTTTCCATATTACATCAAATTCCTCTTGCATGTGTTTGCAGGTTCAGATTACCTGACACAGGTGTCAGACTATGTATCCATGCATAGACACAAAACTTTAGACTTAGAGAACCCACTTGGTGCCACATTGACAATAGGAGACCTGGACGACACCATTTACAGTGAGGAAGAGGACGAGGTGAATGGGTGGGGGAAATTCTACCTTCCCGAGATAGTAAGCATGCAGGTTGTAGGTGTAGTGGAGGGGACCTCGTGCTCGAGTGACCAGCTCGTTCTGATGACCTGTGAGGACAGAAAGGTGTATGCCTACGATGGAGAGAAGCTGCATTTGGTGTCTTCAAGCCTGAGGCAGCTACATTACAACGGAATAAAGTATCCAGCACCCAAGAGATATTACGAGGGAGAGGCCTTCAAACACAAGGTGAGAAGTTACAGTTAAGCTGCTGGGAACAAACAGGGCTTTGTGATTGTTGACCCTGATGATTGATCACCTGTGGGCACTGACAACTTTTTTTTTTTTATATGGTCTTTTGTGTGTAGACCGAGGAGGACTGGGCAGAAGTGCAGAAGAGGCTGGACCAACAGCATCATGAACTGGTGATGTCAAAAAAGTCTGAATTACTTGAGAATCTCAAATTGCTCAAACAAAACATAGGTGGGTATCTTTGTCTTTGCTGCAGGGTAAACGTTAAGGTCTCTTTCAGTTGTCTCTTGTGTGGAATAATTAATCATTCAGTAATTTTTATTTTACAGAGTCACGGGGGATCTGCATGTCTTTGGACTGTGGGAGGAAGCCGAAAAACCACCACACAGAACATGCAAACTCCACACAGAATGGCCCCAAGCCGGGTTCGAACCCAGAACCTTCTTGCAATGTGGAGATATCGCCAAACAAAACAGCCCCAAAAGAGGGGCACCAAAACAGCCTGGCCACAATACCGCCGCGAGTGTTTCGGAAAGAATGGCCCCAGAAAAGGCAACAGAAGTCCTGGGCAGAAAAGAGAAAACGAGGGAAACGAGTGAGCTTTTGCATTCCTGCAGTTACCACAAAGCAGTTACGCTGCCACCGCAACTCCAACCGCTCCAGAAGGCCCAGGCCGGTCAAGCACTGGGTCAAGCAGTGGGGATAGCAGTGGGTATAGCAGTGGGTCACAATAGAATAGAATAGAAAGCTTTATTGTTACTTTACATGGTACAACGAAATTTGGAAGCTTCTCCAGCTCAGTGCAGTTAAAGGGACTGTTTGTTAGAATCAGAAATGCTTGTTATCAGCGACACCTGTAGCCGTTAAGTCAACGAAAGTCAGCGTCGGGCTTGCGCTTGCTCGCTCTACATAGACATGAACGAGCATTGCTCAAAACAGTGAGGTGACAAACCTCTGTTGGTCTGGAGGAGCTGCAGCATTTATTTCTGCACAAACGTCCACTGTACATTCACTAGATATTCTCAGAGCTAAACTAACTCTTCTGCAGTGTGTAGTGTGCGCGCATGCACGTGAGGTGGAGCGAGCTGAGTGAAGGCAGGCAGGCAGGCAAGCAGGCAGAGGAGCAGAGTACAGCAGAGACTCCGGCCCTGGAGACCAAAGCTACGGTCTCCTCCGCGTACTACGACCGCGGCCAACACTGTTTTGCAAGACGGGCTTCACTAGATATAACTTTGAGGTTTTGGTGCTTCTGTGTAGTTTGTGTCGGAGTCTGAGTCTGAACAGTGTAGCCACACGTGAGCGCGCATATGCGAGCGTGCATGGGACACCGACCCGGGTGATTTATATGTGTAAGAAGTTACAAACAGTCCCTTTAAAAATAGATAAATAAAAACAACAGACAGCTACAATACACATTCATTCCTCCAATTTTACACATAACATTCACAGTACCCATTCGTTCCCCCGATAATACACATATGTTTGGAGTGCTTCTCCGGATCAGTGCAATTAAGAAAAACTGTGTATAAATAGTGGAGCTTTTTCACTAATAAAAAAATAATTATTGCACAAGTTACCTCAGATGTTGGCAGAGGGGAGGATGAGGAGGAAGCTGGACGCTATCCTGGAGAACCCCTCCCACCCCCTGTATGATGAGCTATGAGGGGCAAGGCTGACCCCCATATGAGAACTACAGTATGAGGACTTTAAGAACTTTAAACACGCACTGCAACCATCTTGGACTCTAACCATTGGCGCACTTTACACTTACTTAACACTAAACATCCTATATACCACTTTATAGACTGCACATATGTACATGTTACATTTATTTATTGTACATACTACATTTATTTATTGACGGACTGTACACACTATGTTCACACATTCACTCTGTATCTTTTATACCTCTATTATTGTTTTTATCATTTTTATATACCTTTACCTCTCCTGTGTTTCACTCTGTTTGCTGATGTTTGCTGATGTTGCTGCTTTGACACCTGAATTTCCCTCCGGGGATAAATAAAGGTTCATCTTATCTTATCTTATCTTATCTTATCTTATCTTATATGTGATGAATGCAGATAGTTTCATGCATGGAATAAGGAGTCAGTGAATGGTTTTATGAAAATGATGTGAATCATATGTTAAGGCCTTCACAGTCACCAGACCTCAATCCAACCTATCAACCATGGTTACATTAAAGGTTTTGCTGAAAAATACACCCGTGTTTGTGTTTTATTAATGCTTTCTAACTCATTTTCAAAGCACAACAAACCCACTATGACACTCTTTTCTACTATTACTATGTACAAAATACTATAGGATATTATAAAAGATATTAAAGGGAAACCATCAACAGAAACCTTGTACAGGTTTACAACGTTACATTAGAGCTTATAGGCCAGCTATTATTTTCAGTGTTAGATACATTGTCATTTGTACAGATTACCTGGATTGTTTACTTGTACTTAAGAACCTCCTACTGAGCCACTCTAGAGGCCTGTACTACAAAGCAGGCTTCGTGGTTATCGAGGTAACTTCAGGGTTAACCCTGGGTTTTCCGTACTACGAATCTGGTTCACTTCTTACTGGGGTAGATCTCCATGGTAACTTATGCTGAACGGCTAACCTGCTCCGGAGCAGGTTATGTTCCAGATAAGAGATCAACTCGTATGAAAGCACTTCCTACTGACCAATCAGAGCTCAGTGCGGTGATTGTATGGTAATATTACACACATATGAAGAAGTTTGAGTCATAATCCAGGCTAACAACAACATAGTTTAAACTGACAAATACAAGAAAGACAGCGGACTTTATGCTGTGGGTGTTTACCGCTTTGATTTATATTTTTATATTTATTTCTTTTTACTTGGTCTTGAGTCCGTTTCACACCGTCAGAGAGGGTGGAAGCAGGTAAAAGGATTTTTATATTGTCATAGATGCAACCCACTTCTTGAAGGGTAAAAACATAGGTAATCAATTAATCTATTACATTCTTAAAAGCTAATTATATCTAGACGACTATACCTGACTTTTGAGTATTCCGTTAAATTAATAAATCTGTTAATTTACGCATTCACACATCCAGAGTTTTTTCTTTTATCAGCTGTCCTTTCTGCATTTGGCAGCTTCAACTGTGTTACTTTTAGCCTGGATTATGTGTTTAATTTCTTCGTATTTGTCTAATATAGTTTACTCTTTGTATAATGTGCCGCTCTGCCTGTCTGTCAGTAGTCTTGTTCATGTCTGTGATTGGTCAGATGCTGCAAACACCTCCTCGTTCATGTGAACGCGCTCATAACGAGATTGGAAAACCCTGGGTTGACTTACCGAGTTGATAACCAGCTTCGTAGTACAGTTTAGCGAGATGTCGTTTGTTAGGGTTAGTGAAGCCAGATAACAAGAAGATACCCTGGGTATGTTGAACTCGCTTCGTAATACAGGCCTCAGGTCCTGTTGTTTTTCGTTTTGTATGTAACCGGGCAGCAAACTAATTTCCCTGTAAGGGACAATGAAGATGCTTTTATCTTCGTTGAAGAACTTTTATTGCAACTAAATCTTTAATTATCACATTTACTGACCATTTTAAACATCTATATGTAACATTTAACAGAAGTGTGTTTCAAAAAAGACTCTTCTTCCTCTGTAGTATTGAAACTTTTAATGAATTAATATGAGTACTTTTTCCACCTCTGCTTTTAACAAAAGTATTTTTATGAGTGACAGGATGGCAGTAGGAAATTAAATTGTAAAAAAAGTTAATATTCTGTTCAGGGAGGCTGAAATGGGGCTGAAATAGTTGGGTGAGTAGAGGGACAGGGATGGTTGGCAGTTGAGGAGCAGGACAGCCTTGGGAACAAAGGTTGCCCTTCTCCTCTGTGTCCTGCAGCATGGGCAGCGAAGCCGGCGTCCTGAGGGGTCGTGCGAGGGGTAGTGCGAGGACGTGCGAGGGGTCCTGTAAGAACAGGACGGCTGACCTTAACATCTGCTGCTCGCATAGGGTGGAGAGAGCTCTAACAGGAAGTCCAATAATTTTGGAGCAGATTTGACTAATGAAAAATTAAATTAAATTATATATCTAAAATCCTGTATTGTGTAAACCAATGTGCTTGTGTTGTTCTCAACTTAGCTGTTACTGCATGAGCGGGATTTTCCATTTCTGCTTATGTTCAGCAACTTTTTTTGCTTCTGTTGGATGTGGTGCTATTTTAGCAATACAGACATGTCATGTCTTGTCTGAAAAGTACTCTAGCTAATGAAGTGTTGCAATATTTTGCATTCATATTAGGTTCTATGGCCAGAGGCATTCTGTTTTGGGGGGTGGCTGTAGCTCAGCGGGTAGAGTTGTCGTCCTTTAACAGTAAGGTTGGCAGTTTGATCCCTGGCAGAAATGATGTTAGTTTACTGTTTAGCTGTAAAATGAGAGAGTTTTGTGATCCGGCCGCCATGTTGAGATCAGTTGAAGAAATACCAAGCACCGCCCACCATCCGGAGCAAACTTTCTCATTTTGCAGCTAAACATTTGAGGAGAGAAATAGTCATTACAGTAACAGAATATTGATTCATATTTGATCAGCGCTGCCTAGTTTGACCGTTTGATCGGAGTTTGCAAGTGATTGACAGCTGCCTCTGTTGAATGAACAGCCAATAGGAATGCTCTCTCTCTGAAATGACCTGTGATTGGCCAAAGTCTCCCGTCACAAGCTAGATTTTTTAAAGCCTGAAAACAGAGAGGAGGAGCAGAAGTCTAGTTTTCTCTCATAACACTTGAATTATAATATGCTGAAATGTTATTATGAAGTTTTTGCCCAATGATGCCAAAGATATTCTGCTTACTGCAGCTTTAAGACTTTTTAACTTTAAGTTTTCGGGTTGTCCATCTGCCCGGTCCACTCTTGTGAATGTGATATCTCAGGAAGGCCTGGAAGGAATTTCTTCAAATTTGGCACAGATGTCCACTTGGACCCAAAAATGACCTGATTACCTCCGCTAAGGCCAAGGGCCTTGAAGGGTGTTATGTTTTCACCGGTGTTTGTTTGTCTGTCTGTTAGCAGGATTACTCCAAAAGTGTGCGATGGATTTGAATGAAATCTTTGGAGGGGTGGGGTGTGGCACAATGAACAATCCATTAGATTATGGTGGCGATCCGGATCATGATCCGGATTCAGGAATATTTTTAAGGATTCAGATCAGCCTGAGCATTAAGACCACGTGGTATAACACATGCACAGTGTAACTGATGACGCATTGATGATACGTGACCCCGCCTACTTCTTAGAGCAGAGAGATACGTGTGTGGATGTGAGGCGAGACATCGAGGTGCGGGAGCTGCTATCCATCCGCGGTGAGAAAGAAAAAAGCGGTAGATGACAGTATGAGAGACAACGTAGTGTAACGTTATACAGACATAACAAGGCTGCTGAATGAGAGAGGCATCCGCGGTTACGTTACACGGAAACACACCGTGTTAATAATAAACCGCCCACCTCATGGTACCGTCAGCTGTGAGCTGTGATCTGTTTTTAAACTCAGGCACCTTGGCGGAGGTCTGCGCTCTCCGAGTGCCATTCTAGTTCAACCTGATGTCACACCAGAGCGTGTAATAGACCCGCCTGTCCACTACAGGATATCGTGTCAGTGTCACATTTTGCCTCGAAGAGACGTGATTATTACATGCCTGCATTAACGTGCAGTACCAGCAGGGGACAACAAAGCCGATTAGAGATTACAGATTTAGGATCAGGCAACAATAAGGGTAAGTTAGTTAGGGTAAGGGAAAACGTCATGGTTGGGCTTAAAATAAGTGCGTAAACTAAGTGAAACATGTACAGAAACAACATAACATCAGTTCGGAAAACACGCTACAAATGTCATTAACGCAACTTGCAAAAAAAAAAAACGAGCCGCCCACCATAAGTGGTCTTTCTTACTTTTTATACTACGGCACTAGCTTGGAGCTTTGTATGGAATACGGAAAACACTTGACAAGCAACACTTCATAACACTGCACCTTCATGCAAGGCGTGTAATATTCACGCCTCGGCGAGGCAAAATGTGACACTGACATGCTTTCTTCCAGTGGACAGGCAGGTCTATTACACTTTTTGCCATGAGATTGAGTTGCCTGATTAGATTTTGGTTGTCAAAGGTCAACGTGACCTCACAAAACACATTTTTGGCCACAACTCTAGAATTCATATGATAAATATGACAATTTCACACAAATGTCTAACAGGATAAAATGGTGAAGTGATGACATTTTGGACAGACATGGATGTAAACTGCAACTTGACTGGTTGGCAGAGGCATACAACCACGAGGAGGTAATTCTAGTTTAATTGTATTTTCTCAAACAATGTATTAGTTCTTGGTGTAAACAGCTTTTAATTTCAGGGGTTTAGTGCTCTTTATGTGTATCCACCAGCACTCCTTATACAGGTACTTTAAAAGACTTCCTGCTGCCAGAACTATGACATTCCAATAAAACAATAGATGCATTCAATAGATGTAATGTATGTATGTCAAGTTTTATTCATATGTTATTGTAACTGTCATGACAATTTCATCACATCAAGGAGTGTCTGTTTGAATCAGAGGGCAGAGCTTAATTTCTTTCTTTCTGTTTCATCTACTCGACTGACAATGGTGAGTAGCTGCTTTTAAGTGCTTCTCTTTGCCATTATTTTATATCTTTATGATTAATTTCTACATTGCTAATTTAATGTGTTGTCAGTGTAATTGTTGTAATGTGCTGTGTATTATTTCTGATTGCATCAGGCTACTAACGTAAACGGGACATCGACAGAAGATACAAAGAGGTGAGTGAGCTGATTTACTGAAACACAAGTTGTTATTGCTGCATCCTGCTTTTTTATTCAAATATTTAATTTTTTATTATTTTAGAGCAGAAGAGTTTCTGAAAAAGAAACTATCTTTCAGAGGGAATGCTTTCCTGATTATCCATGAAATGGTGAAACTGAATGCAACACACCCTACACTGCTTATGGATGAGGTACGTCTGATGAGGACTGTAATGAACTTTTGAAATATTCTGTTTTTGGACATAATGCCTTGTCACAGTGTATGTTGTACACACAGTGCTTCTCAGTTACACACAAACACGGAGAGCGATATTTAAGGGATAATATACAGCGAGTCGGTCATCGTTGTGAAATAAACCCTGACAGGGTGATCACGGAGGGGTCTTGCATTGCCCTGAAGGGGTTTATTTCTCAACAATGACCGGCTTGATGTACATTATTCTGCTTATTACATAGCTACTTAGTTAAAGGGATAGTACAGGTGTTTTTTGAAGTGGGGTTGTATGAGGTACTTATCCATAGTCAGTGTATTACTTACAGTAGATGATGGTTGGCACGCCCCCAGCTTGGAGAAAAAGACTGGAGCACCGTCATCGGAGCAAAGCAATACAGTGCTGTGGACGGGGACGGGGATGGAAAAAAAACATATTTTAGCCACCTAAAAGAAAGGTTCACCTAAAAAAATGTATATCCGTTTAAATGTACGCTATATTTAGAATATTTTCACCTCTTTATCTTGCCATCAGACAGACCTTCTCCTTTCCGACGGGGAAACTGAACTGAAAGTGAAACTTATTTATGCTTTCTCCAAAGCCAGCAGGCTCAGATGATAATACCGTATAGATACGTTTCACTTTTGGTAAATTTCGCCGTCAGAAAATATTCTAAATATAGCTTACACTTAAACGGATATTATTTTTTTTAGGTTAGCCTTTCTTCTAGGTGGCTAAAATGCGTATTTTGGACGTCCCCATCTACAGCACTGTATTGCTTTGCTCCTGTGTTGGTACTCCTCTCTGTTTCTCCAAACTGGGGGCGTGCCGACCGTCATCTACTGTAAGTAATACACCTACTATGGATATGTACCTCATGGTCCTCCAGAGTCCGCAGAGAGAACTGTGACCATAGCAACGGTCTGTTATACATAGCAGTGGCAAAGAGTCTAGAAGCAAAGAAATGCTGGTGCTGTTTTGACAATGGTTGCTAGATGGCGCTGCAGTAGTGCTGCCACCATTTTGGACTGTAAACACCAATGAGTCCATAGCCGTGAATATATAAAGAGACGTCTTTAAATCAGAGGATAATTTTTTTGAGGTAAATCAACTAAGTAAGAAAACTTAAATAGCCGTCTTTTAAATCGTTATGTCCTTAAAGTCGTAAAATCAGCTAATAGCTGAATCCAGAGTTATTTTCCTCGGCATAATAAACGTGCATCAGACCCACGGAACTGCACCTTCCTGCACGCTCATTTGACATATCCGGTTCTGCCAGCTTCCTGCTAGCTGTATGTGGCTGTAATAATGGATATATTGACTGTAATTCATCACTTTTATTATCTTATAATACACCCATGGGCTGTATGCTGTAGCCTGTACCATGGTGGATGAACATCTCTGTTCCCAAACAACCAGCTATCGGCCAGTAGCTAGTAGTGCTAGTAGCATGACATAAACAGAACATAATGTATTTGTAAGTTATTTACTAACACGCAGGGCAAAAGCACAGGGCACAACCTCTTATACATCCATGGTCTGTGGTCTGTTGGACGTAGATTCTGGGGGTCCTTGACATGAAAAAGTTTAAGATTGCTCTCAAAATCTGTGTGATGGATTTTTGTAACTTCTATTTATGTCCATTGCTCACTTTATGCTCCTCTGGGAAGCAGTCGGGCAAAAAAGTTTAATAAATAAATAAGTAAGTAAGTAAATTGTTATAATAGTATGCATATTTATAAAATTGTTATTGTTCAACACAGGCCATTTAGGTAGAGACATTAAAATTATAATAATAGAATAGAAATAATTTTGTAAGCAGACGTTTAACCGGCATCTGATGGACGCTTTCAGTCCGAAATGGCGGTGTAGCTCAGCTGCTGGGCGCTGACATTGCAATGGAACGAACAATTGACTTTCACTTCTTAGCAATATACGTTCTTTGGCAGCGGTCTGCTATAAAGAACAGACTGTAGAACGCCGTGATTGACCAATCACAATCAATTATTCAAAAAAGACGTGTAATAACAGTCTTGAATGTGTTTTGACTTTACAGTTTCTTCACAGCATCTTCTTTTTGGGAAAGTTAAACGATCCAAAATTTATTCCAGAATCTCTTGTGAGTAATGATAAAGAGATCAGCAAAATGTTGAAGGACTTCCCTCGGCCTTTTGCCCTCTATTCCTCTCATCTACCCAAGCGGAGTCCATTCTCATGTGTGCTGGACATGGTAAGATTATCAAATATAATTCAGATCTTCTTTGTAAAGTTGTATAGAATTGCTACTTCACCTAAACATCCTCAAATATTACAGTTTATGATTATTGTACATCAATGGCGTTGATAATATTGATAATATTTGTGGTTTCTTACAGATTGTCCACCTGTATGGAGAAAATGACGAAAAGGAAATAAGAAAAAGGCTGCAAGACTTCGTCAGTGAACTGAAGAAAGGTGGATCAAATGGCCTGTTCTCCTCCACCATCTGTGTCTCTCAAAGCGACATCCCAAAAGGTACTAGGTACTACGGAGTCTCCATGTCCACTTCAGGCTGTAATCCCAGGAGAATCATGATTGCCGCGTCCTGTCTTAGCAGCTGGGACAGTAAGGTGGCTGATGCAGTGATGACCTACTATCCAAATAAGACCAAGAACCCGGATTTTGATGGAACCATCAAACTTCCACAGCATGTCAGGTGCCAGGCGTATGACATCTGTCCAATAAAAGAAAAGCCTCCTTGCAAATCCTGTGGGAATTTGTTTGGTTTGGGAACAAGTGAAAAAAAAGAGTGGCCCTATGGCAACTGTGCCGAAGCTGAAAGTTTGAGCAACTTACTTAAAGATGATGAAAGGGTTAGAGAGCAAGTACAACCAACATCTGAGACGTGCACAGATAAGAACAGGGAGAAGGTTAAAAAGAGTGTCTTGACAGAACTTAAACGTTTGCTGGGTAAGAAATCTAAATGGAAAAATACGAATTTCTACGACCCAAGAGTTTGATCTTAAAAGGGGTTAAACATATTGAGTACAATTCTTGTGGTGATTTATTATAAAGTGACCAGATTGATCTATTTTGATATGATTCTTTATCAGTAAAAACTTCACTGTAACCCTCTAGGCACTGAAATTTGAACTTTTTTTTGTGGATATCAAATTCATGTGATGTATTGATCACAATAAAATAACAGTGACGTAAACTCAGGTTCATATTTTGTTTTGATTGTATCTCTTGCAACCTCATCCAAACAAGTGACTCTTTACTGAGGATAATTAAGTATTCAAAGACCAAAAAAAAAACAAGCTATCATCTCATCTACAATGCTGTCAAATTGAACTTTTCTGTCATGTTCAAGGCTTTTGACACATTCATCAAAAGCATATTATACATAAAGTTGGAAACAAGTTGCTTTTGAATAACTCATTCATTGACCATGGGACATTATACAGACATAACCCAAAAATCTTTTGGAATATAGTTGAAGATATCTCAAGGAGGTCTAAATAAGTCAAATTGTTGTTTTAATTAATCAAATGGTTAATGTATATTAACCTTTACACAGTATACGTCTTCTAATGTAAGAAACTTTATTACATTTGTCATATACATACACGTACATACATGAAATTTGACCTCTGCATTTAACCCATCCTAAGCATTTAGGAGCAGTGAGCTGCTGTAAAGCGCCCGGGGAGCAACTTGGTGTCTCACCCTCAAGGACACTTTAACATGGATCAAACCGAGGCTATCAAAGGGGATGCGATGAGTGTGGGGTACCACGGTTTTACACTCTGCGACTCACCTTACCGTAGTTTCACAAGCGTCTCTGAGAACTACGGTGGACTTCAGGTAACGTAGAGATGTGAAAGGCTCTCTCTAGAGCCAGAGTTTGGTTTGTCCGTCCTGGGCTACTGTAGAAACATGGCAGACTTCGTGGAGAGGTCATGTCTAGAAGATAACCCCCAAAGTGCAAAAACTTGCAAAAGACCCCTATATAGATATGAAGGGCTCCTTCTAAGCTAACGAAAACACAATGATTCTGAGTTTCAGGTGATTATACACTAATGAAAACATAGTTATGAATTTTTATATTCGATTTCTGCTTTAGAGTGCTACAGGAATGAGTCGTAAAACCCGGAAATGAATTTTGTACTACGACATAAAATATGTCATTAAAAATCCCACTCGTGAATTTTTAAGCCTTGATGCATCTTGAAAAAGGTGGTTGCTAACAAGTGGCTAAATAAGACTACTAAACGTCATCACGCCGACTTGTCCACCTTTACAGCCTCATTGTGTATACTCACGTTCATGAGACCATTTGCATTCACACTTCAAAAATCATAATAGTGGTGTTCCTTTGTGGAGATTATATTCTTGAACAAAATGTGTAAGTATCACAAACGTGTGTTTGCCACAGAGTTTATTTCCTGCAATAATCCAAAACCCAATGGAAAAATCCCATTGGCTTTTTGGAGAGAAAACCGGTGTGATATTAAATTCCTGGTTGGCCTACATAAATATGTCATCGCTGCAGCACTCTATTGGATCTCCTGAAATGTTACACACTGTTCCTTTAAGATTTAATACTTTTTTTTTTTCTTTTCTTTTTTTTGGAGCCGTTTCACCCCCACCCATAATGTATTGGGTTTTTTTTCAGCTGTGAGCTGCTCCTCCATTTCTTTGTGCATTGCATTGTGGGAGAATAGTGTGCATCAACAGCACATACAAAAACACAACACATCACATAACATTGCTTTATTTATGTACATTTTAATACATTATTCTCACTTTTGCTTCAAACCACCTGTTCTCCCCCTTTTGTCTGAACCTTGAACCAGCTCATGACATCAGGCTTGAATTTGTTGTGACAAATACTGCCTTTACCAATACTGCTGTTCACTGGCATCATTCGTAGCTCCACACTATCATCCACCGTCATTTCCACTGAAGAACAATCAATCTGTACTATAGCCTACAGCTTGTAAATTCAGAGAGTCACACTGGTTGACTCAGTAGTTTAGCATCTAACATTTGTGTCTGCACTTGTTTTAGCATTGGCACACCTTCAATAGTTGGATTCAAACAAAAACTCATCGCACCTCACCCTACCAACATACAAACACTCTCTGTATGAAGTAAGCAAACCGGTAGTATGACATTGAGTGTGTTCCAATCCATGTACTTCCAGAAGTACACTTCAATGTAGTGCACTTTGTGCACTCAGTACTCACTTAAGTAGTGCGTAAATTTCAACGGTGTAGGGTCGTCTCAAATCGAATACTCTGACCGGAAATGACGATTGGATTGCAACATTTGACCGCGGCTCGTTACCCGCCAAAATATCTTCTGAAAAAAAGTAAAAGCAGAGTGGAAATTACGTTTCCAACGTCGTCGCCTACGCCTACGATGTGTCCTCCTGTTGGCTGAAAATGCACCGGTATGTTTACGTATTGTATTGTTTTATTCTGTTATCTACGTATGTTTGAATAGTGGTCGTGGCTCCACCCCTTCCGCCACGTTGCCAAGATGGCGACAGTTGAGTGTGGAAGGTGTCGAGCGTTCCACACTCAAGTCTTTTATTCGCATTATTTCTGATAAGTTCACTCCTCATGTGTCATGTTTAGTTTTACTTCCTGTCTCTGTGTGTTTTCCCACCTCCTTGATTATTCCTCACCTGTCTCTGATTTTGCCTTAGTCTTCTCTGTTTATACACTCCCTAGCTCTAAAACTGAACCTGTTACAGCCTCTGAAAGACAGCATTGCATTGTGGGAGAATAGTGTGCATCAACAGCACGTACAAAAATCTACTATATTTGGTCTGCATAGTGTCTGGTTTGAGTAAACTCTATTTGTCACTTTTCAAGTGTGAACACACTAAGAAGCTGCTTAGAGTCAGTATGTAGTTTAGATTTGTGACACGATGGAGGATCACCAGAAGTCTTTAACGCAGGCCTGCATGGTCTCCAGTGTCCTTTAGTGTGCTTTGTTATTTTCCAGCATACAACATTTTTCACTCACCTTTGTACCCCCTACATCACTACCTTTACTGATTTTTTCACATAACATTGCTTTATTTATGTACATTTGAATACATTATTCTCACTTTAGCTCCAAACCACGTGTTCTTCCCCTTTTTTCTGAACCTTGAACCAGCTCATGACATCATGCTTGAATTTGTTGTGACAAATACTGCTTTTAGCAATACTGCTGTTCAGTGGCATCATTCGTAGCTCCACACTATTATCAACCGTCATTTCCACAGAATAACAACCAATCTGTACTATAGCCTACAGCTTGTAAATTCAGAGAGTCACACTGGCTGACTCAGTAGTTTAGCATCTAACATTTGTGTCTGCACTTGTTTTAGCATTGGCACACCTTCAATAGTTGGATTCAAACAAAAACTCATTGCACCTCACCCTACCAACGTACAAACACTCCCTGTCAGCAGTAAGCAAACCGGTAGTATGACATTGAGTGTGTTCCAATCCACGTACTTCCAGAAGTACACTTCAATGTAGTGCACGTTGTGCACTCTGTACTCACTTAAAGGGACTATTTGTAACTTTCAGAAATGCTTGTTAACAGCGACACCTGTGGCCTTGAAATCAACGAAAGTCAGCGTCGGGCTCGCGCTTGCTTGCTCTAAATATACCTGAACGAGCGTCGCTCAAAACAGTGAGGCGACACACGTCAGCTAAAACCACAATATCACTCTATATTTCAGCTGCTTGGCAGTAATGTTAGCTGACCAGACGAAGGTCTCTACATGAACATGATTTAGATCTGATCCTAGTGTTGGCTTTTCCTGCCTAAGTGCAGGCTGAAGCAGCGGGGCTCTGCAGCGTGTCTCCCTGCTCTCTCCGCCCGCAGCCGGAGAGAGCAGAGGAGACACCGGCACCCGGTCGGTAACGAGAAGACAACGTAACTCTCTGAAGAGCTCTGTCACTTCACAAGACACGGGAAACCTCTGTTGGTCTGGAGGAGCTGCAGCATTTATTTCTGCACAAACGTCCCCTGTGCATTCACTAGATATTCTCAGAGCTAAACTACCTCTTCTGCAGTGTGGAGTGAGCGCGCGTTCACGTCTAGAGGTGGAGGACGCGCGCGCTGTCTGAGTGAAGGAGAGCAAGCACCGGAGACGAGGCTCCAGCCACACGCGAGCGCGCATATGCAAACGCGCATGTGTGCCGACCAGCTACATTTATATGCTTGAAAAGTTACAAACAGTCCCTTTAAGTACTGCGTAAATTTCAACGGTGTAGGGTCGTCTCAAATCGAATACTCTGCGGCGCACTGATCGGAAATGACGATCGCAACATTTGACCGCGGCTCGTTACCCGCCAAAATATCTTCTGAAAAAAAATAAAAGCAGAGTGGAAATTACGTTTCCAACGTCGTCGCCTACGCCTACGATGTGTCCTCCTGTTGGCTGAAAATGCACCGGTATGTTTACGTATTGTATTGTTTTATTCTGTTATCTACGTATGTTTGAATAGTGGTCGTGGCTCCACCCCTTCCGCTACGTCGCCAAGATGGTGACAGTTGAGTGTGGAAGGTGTCGAGCGTTCCACACTCAAGTCTTTTATTCGCATTATTTCTGATAAGTTCACTCCTCATGTGTCATGTTTAGTTTTACTTCCTGTCTCTGTGTGTTTTCCCACCTCCTTGATTATTCCTCACCTGCCTCTGATTTTGCCTTAGTCTTCTCTGTTTATACACTCCCTAGCTCTAAAACTGAACCTGTTACAGCCTCTGAAAGACAGCATTGCATTGTGGGAGAATAGTGTGCATCAACAGCACGTACAAAAATCTACTATATTTGGTCTGCATAGTGTCTGGTTTGAGTAAACTCTATTTGTCACTTTTCAAGTGTGAACACACTAAGAAGCTGCTTAGAGTCAGTATGTAGTTTAGATTTGTGACACGATGGAGGATCACCAGAAGTCTTTAACGCAGGCCTGCATGGTCTCCAGTGTCCTTTAGTGTGCTTTGTTATTTTCCATCATACAACCTTTTTCACTCACCTTTGTACCCCCTACATCACTACCTTTACTGATTTTTTTCACATAGCATTGCTTTATTTATGTACATTTTAATACATTATTCTCACTTTTGCTTCAAACCACATGTTCTCCCCCTTTTGTCTAGGGTGATCAGATCCCAACAAACCAAATGTGGGACAAAGAGTATGTTTGTGTGGGACAATGTGGGACACGTTACCAAGGCTGAGAGGTAGTCTACAATTTTGATATGTCTATTTAACTTAAATGATAAACATTTCTATTCTGCCCTGTATCCTGTAACATTTCTATGTTTTGCCTGAATGCAGCCATAGATTGTCACATCTCTTTTTGAGCCGCACGTTTCTTGTCAGACTCACATGAACTGTGTCCCTTAATGTCGTATCCCCCTGTGGCAAATTGAAAAACAACTGGCAAATTTCATAAAAAACTCTGAGAATCGCCTTCCACCAGCTTATAAATACTTAAGTCTTTGTTGTAGCTGCTCTTCCTTTTCTTTGTGGTAGTTTCCATCATATTCCGCCTAGATCTGCATAGCTTGTGACTTTGCGGTGACTCGCAATTTTCTCCGTTGGGCGTAGCGTGGCAAAGACAGTGAAATGTTAACCTGCACTTGACCCACATGTGCGCAGTTTGACAGCAAACAGCCCCGTAGTGACAGCCTTCCCTGCTTTCTCCACAGCCATTGGATAAAAGCCAGATTTTAAAAAAGCATCTGTCCTGCAGTGGTTTGACTCTTGAAAACTAGAGCCAATGAAATTGTGGGACATTGTCTCAATATGTGGGACGTGGGAACAGGGATAAAAATGCTCTGCAGTCCCTCGTAAAGTGGGACACCTTGGTCACCCTACCTTTGTCTGAACCTTGAACCAGCTCATGACATCAGGCTTGAATTTGTTGTGACAAATATTGCTTTTAGCAATACTGCTGTTCAGTGGCATCATTCGTAGCTCCACACTATCATCCACCATCATTTCCACAGGAGAACAATCAATCTGCACTACAGCCTACAGCTTGTAAATTCAGAGAGCCACACTGGCTGACTCAGTAGTTAAGCATCTAACATTTGTGTCTGCACTTGTTTTAGCATCGGCACACCTTCAATAGTTGGATTAAAACAAAAACTCATTGCACCTCCCCACACCCACCGTACAAACATTCTCTGTCAGCAGTAAGCAAACCGGTAGTATGACATTGTGTAAAAAGAAAACTAGATAAAAACATAAGAACCCACGGTGACACAGGTGTCACATGTCTTTTAACCTACAGTGTAAGGGAGCAGCAAAACCTGAATGCACTGAAAGCTCTGAGTGTCACGGCCTGGTTCTCTGCCCAGAGGCCCTCGGACTTTTTCTTAAGACTTAATCTTGCATCCTTTTAGTGGCTTATATTGCTTCTGTTTTGTCTGGAGGATTTTGGTTTCTAGGTTTGGGGTTTTCTGTTACATTGTCTCATTCTTCATTTAGTGATTCCCGTTTTATTTCTGATAAGTTCACTCCTCATGTGTCATGTTTAGTTTTACTTCCTGTCTCTGTGTGTTTTCCTGCCTCCTTGATTATTCCTCACCTGCCTCTGATTTTGCCTCAGTCTTCTCTGTTTATACACTCCCTTGTTTTCCCTGTTCCCCTGCCAGATTGTCTTTGTTCATCCCCCGTGTGTACATCACTTTCCCTTATTCCTCGGCTACGTTCCAAATCGCATACTTACTTACTTTTCTTTTTACTTTTAGTACGTACTACAGCTGCTCTTACAAAGTATGTGCTGTTTTTGAATGCGGTATGCATACAAGTTAAGTCTTGAACTTTGACCCTCTTGCTCATATGGTGCCTTCAAATGGGGTCGTGTTTACCGTGTTCATGAGAAGAGTCCATATGAACGCCCACTCTTGTGGTATTCAGGACGTCGTAAGTGGGAAGTTTCTGAAAGCTCTGAGTTGTGACATGTTTGTTGACGTTGTCAAAAATGGCAGAGGCCATGGAAGTTCATTTATATATATAATATATTGTTATATAATTTTAGTCTTTTTTTTTTTTTTTCTTCAGAATACTATAATATGTCTGACCTCATCTTTCTCCTCTGTCATTATGCCTCTGCATTTCCTGCATTATGTTACCCACTTGCTAGCTCGCTAAATTGTTAGCCTCTGTGGCTTCTAGACGCCGACCGTAACGTTAATATTGCCGTTGCTTAGCAGCGATGTTCTCACGACTTAACCACTTGAACGCCGAGCATTTTGTGTACACGACTTCCCATGTTGTAAACACAAGCTCAAAATGAGAAAGTTTGCTCCGGCTGGTACTTCATATTTCCTAAACTGATCTCAACATGGCAGCCGGGTCACAAACTTTCTCATTTTACAGCTAAACACTACAAGATGTTTCTGAAAACATTTGAGGAGAGAAATAGGCATTACAGTAACAGAATATTGATTCATATTTGATCAGCGCTGCCTATGTTTGACCGTTTGATCGGAGTTCGCCAGTGATTGACAGCTGCTCAGAGACGGCAGACTCCAGATCAGCTCTGATTGGTTGTTTCCCTCTGGTCTGTGAAATCTTGCAGATGCCATCAGGAGCACTGGAGGACACAGAGGCACATGATGGTTTTTTTCAGATTACCTGTCTCATTTACTACTGTCAGGATATAGTGACCGTTTTATAAAAATAACTTTTTAATCAGATTTGCTCCAATTCTACCCTCTGCAGCTTTAATAGAAAAACTATCAGTGTTCATATGTTGCAGCATATCATATATTATTTTAACATAACTCAAACAAATTAGCAAATGGAATCACGTGTTCATACGGCTGCACTGATATAGCAGATATAAGAATGGAGAAAACGTGTATGCTTTCTTCATCTGTATGTGTTCATGTATTCTGCTACTGAAACAGCTCCAGTATATATTGACAGGACTGGAGCAAAGTATTTTCTTTCGCACAATGAGACAAAACAACCACAGACAACAAAATAACTTTTCATGCACCTGAAATATAATCACATCAAACTGTTCACACTTCTTTTTATTGAACATAAGCTATTATGATTAACACTGAAACATCGTTTTGACAGATGACTTCATGTTGTCTTTTTCCTCCAGTGGGTTTGTCTCAGTGGCAAAGATTCACCACTAGATGGCAGCACAACCATGTTCAGTTAAAACCTGCTACAAGCTCTAAATCAAAATCATCACTGAGATATCTCTGTGTTATAGATTTATATTAAATCTTTAATATCACAGTTGAGTCCAGAGACTTTAGCAGCTAAATCAATTTTCTACTGCATGACCTGGATTTGATTGGAAGGTGTATAAGTTATGACTACACCTGGGGTCAGCAACCTTTTTGATATGAAGTTCCACTTTTAAATTTTCTTTTTAATCAGAGTGCCATATCAACATTAAGGTTAACATTAAGTTTAATTATGACACCACATCAAAATTGAAATCTCCAACAGATATTTTAATTTTATTTCCATCCATATAGCATAGCAGAGTTTTAAATCAGGACATTGTAATTATCAGGGCTGTCAAAGTTAATGTGATAATAACACGTTAATGCAAATTTGTTTTAACACCACTAATTTCTTTGACACGTTAACACAACTTGTGATATTTAGGTTGTTGCAGGCTCAGTTTTAAAGCTAGAGAGAAGATACTGGCATCAAATGAAACTAGAAAACCTAAGGAAGTATGACCAACCATGTCATACTAGCATGTCGTCAGGGAGGCTAAATATCGCTCCAAACTAACGCCAAATTTTGTCGAGGAAAAACTCGCATGGCCATTTTCAAAGGGGTCCCCTGACCTCTGACCTCAAGATATGTGAATGTAAATGGGTTCTATGGGTACCCACGAGTCTTCCCTTAATAGACATGCCCACTTTATGATAATCACATGCAGTTTGGGGCAAGTCATAGTCAAGTCAGCACACTGACACACTGACAGCTGTTGTTGCCTGTTGGGCTGCAGTTTGCCATGTTATGATTTGAGCATGTTTTTTTATGCTAAATGCAGTACCTGTGAGGGTTTCTGGACAATATTTGTCATTGTTTTGTGTTGTTGATTGATTTCCAATAATAATAGAAGAATTTCTTTTTATAAAAGCCCAGTTTTGGTGACCTCTGATACATTCTAATGCTACTATTCCATCATATACACTGATCTTAATTATCATGTATTTTAATGAGTTTGCCTGTCTGATTGTAAACATGTAGTGAATTATTGTAAAGGAGAATCAGGCTTCTAGTGTGTTATAGCCCAGAATCTGTAATAGTTATTCATATTTAAAACCAGTGTGTCAGTGTGCTGACTTGACTACGACTTGACCCAAACTGCATGTGATTATCATAAAGTGGGCATGTCTGTAAAGGGGAGACTCGTAGGTACCCATAGAACCCATTTTCATATCTTGAGGTCAGAGGTCAAGCCAAGAGACCCCTTTGAATATGGCCATGCCAGTTTTTCATCGCCAAAATTTAGCGTAAGTTTGGAGCGTTTTATCCTCCTTCCCAAAAAGCTAGCATGACATGGTTGTTACCAATGGATTAGGTTTTCTAGTTTATATGTACCTTTCCTCTAGGTTTAAAACTAAACCTGCTACAGCCTCTGAAAGACAGTAAAGTCGGCAGGTGTCAGAGGGTTAAGGAAAACGGTTGGGAACCACTGCTGTAGAGTAAAGTAACTGATCATATCCTGGTTATTACTGTCTCATATAGTTACAGACTGTTATGTAAGGATGCTCAGATTGCTCCCTGCTGGACGAAAGCTGGAAATACTGGCCCTCAGTGTTCATCACATGTTCTTTAGTCATGTGAAACAGTGTGTCATCATCACCGATACAGTGAATTAATACTCGATGATGCTGCTTGTGTGAACTGAAGACCCAACACTTTGAAAGGGACAACCCTGCAAGTTAATGGTGATATATTGTACATGTGGGACATCATATCTAGTCCCTTCTGTGGACCAGCATCCGAAAACCTGCAGTCTTTGTCTCCCTCTGCTGGTGATTTAATTAAAGTCCTAGGTGTCAAACATAATTGGGAATCATGCTCATAGTTTGTTAATTATGCTATTTACTTTATTCTAGCTCAGACATATTAAACATTTCAAACAATATTGCTACTGATAGTCCAATTACAAAGATGTGAAGATACAAAGTTGCACATACAGTATTATAAATACTATAATGGATATTTTTTTAACACAATTTTCTTTATATGGAGTTGGGCAAAGCAGAAATTAAAGGGAAGGTTATCCTACAATGTTATACAGTATATAAAGCTGGTGTCTATGAGAATAAAATAAACTAGATATAGATTTAATGATTCACTTACAAAAGTAAAGGTCAGGTTTCAAAGACTTGAAACTTGACTTGGACTTGCAATAAATGACTTGTGAGCATCTCTGTTTTTTTGTTCATGAAAGTATACTTTGAATACTTATGAGATTAAAAAAATTGATTTAAATGTGTTGTTCTCGCATGCCTCTACGGTGAACGGATAATACAAAAACTTGATGAATTGAAGTAAATTCATATCAAAACATCCTTTTACAAACTCACACACTTTAATAGTCTTCTCTATCAAAAAGTAAGCACAACTACAAGTCAAGTATTCTTTTCTGTAGGCCTATGAGGCAAGAATACTTAATTATACTTTTCTTAAGTATATCTTGATCAAAAGATTAAGTAAAAAGACCTATAAGCCAAGTACACTTAGACTTTTTTGTATACTTGTCAATATAAGTCAAGTATACTTAGTCTTTTTTGTATACTTGTCAGTATGAGCCAAGTATACTTAGTCTTTTTCGTATGCTTGTCAGGATAAGTGAAGTATACTTAGACTTTTTTGTATACTTTTCAGCATAAGCCAAGTATACTTAGACTTTTAAGTATCCTTGTCAGTATGAACCAAGTATACTTAAGTATACTTTTGTTATGTATATCTCTGATAGGTACATAAAAATAAACTGAAAGTATACTCGCTTTTTTTAAGTTCCAAAGAAGTATACTAATAGCACACTTGAATAAACTGCATTTTGGTAAGGGATTTCAAGTCTAGTCACTATTATATAGCCCTCTCAAAAATATGTGTCAGAAGACTATATATTATATGTAAAAAACACATGGCACCCTCTATCTTTAAACCCTTCATGTAGATAAAGAAATGTATTTAAAAAATCTCACTAATGACAGCTGCGCCTGTGATTGGTTGCCATACTGACAGAAGTATTCAGATCATTTAATTCTTGAGTAAAGGTAGCAATAAAAAATACTTTACAAGTAAAAGCCCTGCTTTTAAAAAAAATTAAAAGTACAGAAGTATTAGCAGAAAAATATACTCAAAGTATTAAATGTAAAAGTACACTATTATGGTAAGCAGTACTTTTATGTTGCACTTGTCTAAGATGGAGCTAATTCTAATTGCACTGGGTAGTTAAATCTATTGCAGTGCATCATGATTAACTAATCATATGTTTGGTATGTAAAATCCTAACCTGAAAGGTAACTAGTAACTATAGTTGTCAAATAACTGTGATGGAGTAAAATGTATATTATTTAAGTATAAGTTATATATGCACCTCAAAACTGTACTGAAGCACTTGAGTAAATGTAATAAATTACTTTACAGCACTGCATTTGAGACGGGCACAATGTCTACAGAGACACTACAACCAAATCTGAATGGTGTAGGGTGTTTTATTGATAGTCTGAGAGGTGAGATCTAGGTGGATTGATTTTTATTGTCATGTCACACCTCAAAGTTCTGCTCTTCTGTCACATTGTAGGAATTTGAATTTGGTTTTGTTCTTTTATAGTAGTCAGTTTAACAGACCAGTAGAGGGCAATGTTGTTCTTTACTTCCTCTCTCCATTATATCAATTGGTAAAACCCACCAGCTGATGAGACGTAATGGCTAATTTTAGCTAGCATTAGCACCCAATTTTGTAAAAGCTGCCACTTGATGAGGTGTAATTAGCAATGGGAGCGTATCTATATATGTTCCCAGGGCACTATGTTCCCCAGCTAAATGGTTTTATGTTCTTAGCAAGGCTATTTTTCCCTACAGGTCAAATGTTCAATATATGTTTCTCTGGGTCAATATGTTGAAATCACACAGCTACCATCCAATTTGCCTGTTAACAGGCTATTGAATAGGCCTTATCAACACACATCTGTCCCAATTGTAATACGTAAATGGACTTGCATTTATATAGCGCTTTTCTAGTCTTCCGACCACTCAAAATGCTTTACACTACATGTCAGCATTCGCCCATTCACTGATGGCAGAGGCTGCTAAGGTGCCAACTTTGCCCATCAGGATCTAATCTAAATACTCATTCAGACACCAATGGCTATGCCAATATGGGGTTAAGTGTCTTGCTCAAGGACAAATCGACATGTGGGATCGATGTAAACGTTATAGTGCTTTTTGAGTTGTGTTCAGAAGGAACAAACCATTTCTTTGACATCTGGCATAGCCTATTGGAAAAAACATGTACTGTATCTTCATGTTGGTAGTTTTGTTTAGGCTGGTTGTCTCATTTTTGTTTCTGTTCCGAAACAGGTCTATGGAAAGCTTTGCAAGGTGCAGCAAAGGAGAGGGGGTGTGAGGATCTGGAGGCCAGCCATTATTAACCACCTGTACTGGACGGCAGCTTCCGCTCCTAATGGAGATCCACATGTGATGGAGGCCAAGTGGCAGCGCATGGTGAACCATGTCCTGGACATCCATGAACACGGCACTCCTGCATTTTTCCCTGCTGTGCACATCCACTTCTGTTGGGAGAAACAACAACAATGAGGCTGAAACAGGTACAACATACTGTGTGTGTGGCTGAACATTATTAGCGGTCCAATCTTCAGTGTGGTGCTTGGTTTATTCAGGGTCCATTTCACTCCAGCAATGAAATACTCTGGTGGTAAATGTCATCTTTGTAATTTAAAACGCAATAATATACCTAATAATAGCTTAACAACAAAACTTATTTATATTGCACTCAAATCAGTATAAATTAAGTAATAATATATAATATATATATATTAATTAATTAATACAAATGATATATTTCACTCCCTCGTCCTCTACTTTCCATCCTCCTTAGTATGTATGGATGTTCAGCACATACATATTATGTGACAGTGAAAGAAACAAGTATGAAGAAAACTAACGCAGTCTAACACAGCAGCCCACACCTCAGTGATAAAAATGGGGCCAGCAGACTCAAAACCTTATAATAATAATTAAAATAAAAACAATTGCCTTTCTAAAACGGTTTAAAAACATAAACTTCATGAAGATAGAATTTTTGTAGTTTTTTTTATGTTACATTAACCTGCATTAGTTTTAACTTGGTTTAACTAATTAACCGGGAACTAAGTATTTATTGAATATTTCATCCTGTCACTGGTTAATGTCACTTTTTAGCCACAGGGTGGCAGCTTTGTAATACTTTACACAATACTAGAAAACAACTTGTGAACTGTGAATCTGCTTTTTACACGTTTCACTTAGTAGTCGCGCCCTTTAAAGGAGGAGCCAACGTACAGTTAGCAGTTTCTAAGTCCCTAAATATTTATTATGTAAGTCATTGCATGAGTCAGTAGTATCACTGAATGTGAACTAAAAATAAAAAGTCCTTTCCCCAGCGTATGCATCGGCCCTCATGAAGTCTCTGAGGGAGGGCTACTCCAGGTCACCAAAGACTCTACTGCACCTGCCAGAAGAGGATGATATTTTGGCTTTATCTGTTTATCTGTTAATAATCTCAACCTGATGTTTGAGATTGTTATAAACTGGTTTAAAAAGTGTAAAACCAAAACAGATGTTGTGGTCCCGGTTTTCAGGTTGTGATTATTATAAATCAAGACAAAGTCAGATCAATACTACAATTCACATTAAGCTACAGTGTGTAGGTTTTGGTGGCATCTTGCGGTGTGGTTGCAGATTGCAACCAACTGAGTACCCCTCCGCTCACTCCTCCCTTTCCAAGACTGTGAGCGGCACGGGTGCAAAACCGTGGGTACGCCATTCGCCTCGCTTAGAGTCCATCCATACCATAATAACATTACTTTAGGGGCAACAGAAGTCAGACGTCTGGTGGTACCACAGTTTTCCACTCTGCTTCTCAGGCTACCGCAGTTTCACAAGCGTGTTGGAGAACTACGGTGGCCTTCAGGTAACGGAAATACACTAAAGGCTCTCTCTAGAGCCAGTGTTTGGTTTGTCCTTCCTGGGTTACTGTAGAAACATGGCGGAACAACATGGCAGACTCCGTGAAGAGGACCCGCTCTCGGATCCCCCGAAATGTTACACACTGTTCATTTAACCTGTAGGCCAAAGAGGTTATTCACATTTGTTTATTTGTGAGATATCTCTGAAACCTGGTAAGAGATTTTGATTAAATCTGGTAAACAATTGGGCCAAGGATCAAGTGTCTGTTTTTGTTTGTTTATTACGTTTTCTCAACAATGCAAGATAGGTCATTTTTGAACATTTTCACTCTTTACTTATGCTTATTGTAATCAAAAGCATCTGGCATCATACTGTATATCTCATGATTGTCTATTTTGATGTAGAGCCAGATGTAAATTAAAACATTTTCTATGGAAGGGATAATGTACAGCGAGCCGTCGTCGGGGTTTATTTCACAACAATGACCCGCTAGCTGTACATTATCACACTTATTACATGGCTATTTAGTTAAGAAATCAATAATTTGACACAAAAAAGGTTGACATCAGAATTAGGGCCCATGGCAACGGTCTGTTATACATAGCAACGGTCTGCTATATAAAGAAATAACTGTGATTGACCAATCAGAATACAGGGCTTTGTTGAATACTCGATTCTGATTGGTCAATCACAGCGTTCTACGGTCTGTTATTTCTTCATAGTAGACCGTTGCTATGGATAACAGACCGTTGCTATGGGCCTTATTCTGATGTCGGACTCTGGCGGACTGTTTTTGTGTCAAATTATTGATTTCTTAAGTAGGTAGCCATGTAATAATAATGTAATAAAATAGTGTCTTTATGTGTTATGAGGTAAATGCATTTTTTGTAGCTGCCCAGATTTGCATCCCGTTATTTCAGCCAAGATGAATGTTAGTTCACTTTTTTAATAGTCGTGTATCACAGCTGTTACCCTGCACTATATTCAGTTTTAAGTTTTCTTCATCTCCTTGTATTTTTATATCTGGTATATTTTATTTGTACTTTGCACTACTAACTTTTTTACTGCCTTTTTACAAACATGTTTTTGCACTATGGAACTGTGATGCTGGAAACTTGAATTTCCCTCGGGATCAATAAAGTTACTATCTATCCATCTATCTATCTATCTATCTCTCTATCTATCTCTCTATCTATCTATCTAGTGGATGTATGAAATTCACACTGTCCAGCAAAATACGTGCTGATAAAACCATCCAGATCTGTAGAAATAAAGTGAGGCATTATTAGGCATCAGGTATATTTCTTTACCTGCCCAGAATTATCTTCCCTCCTTCCTCAGATCAGAGTGTTACACAGGCTATATGAGGTTCACACTGTCCAGCCAAAACAGACCCAGAATATGAGCATATAACATCCATCATTTGATCACAAAGCGTCTGAAAGGAACTTATGTTCGGCACTTGCAGAGAGTGACGTACTTTACAACATTTGATGAGCACTCGAAGGCAGCAGCGCAACAAGGAAGGGAGTGTCGACATTCACATCGACAATAATCACGACAACATTCAGACCTTCTGTTGTCTTTATACATATAGCGACGGGATTTTCCTCGAAGACTACTGAGGCTTCAGACCTTCTGTTGTCTTTATACATCCAGAGATGGGAACGGGATTATTCTCGAAGACAGCTGAGGCTTCAGTCTACTACTCAGGTGTGGTAACTATTATTTATTACTTTGTTTGATGAGGATTTTTCTCACACTTTTGATTTAGTTCAGTCTGACCTAGTCTATCTCTGTTAGAACAATTTAGTAGCCTAACAAAGCATAAAATGTTTTGTGCCTTTTGCGTGTCTTTACATTGTTTTCAGATTAAACATTAATAAACGTGATTATAGTTTTCACATTTGAGATTATTACAAAGAAGCTGTCGTCTGTCTTTAGAGGACATGAAAGGACAAATGTCCTCCTGCTGGTTGTTGCAGACTCTTTACGCTCAAATCTAAAAGAGATTCACATTTATACAACTTTGGTTTAATTTGTGAAAACATAAAAAGGAATTAGGGCATATATCCAGAAGTTTAGGCTAATATTTTATATATATGACCCAATAGTGTGTGCGTGTATTGTGTGCACAATAGGAGAAAAACATCGTCGTAGCAAATCAGCAGCTCACACGGAAGTGAGTTTTAATATAGGATCTAATTGTCATAAACAATCACTTAAAAGTTACATTTTAAACACAATTTCTACAGCTAGTAACTCATTAAGATGAAATGATGCCGTTCAGGGAAAAAAACAAATCATTAAAGATTTTTAGAAATTTGATCATTTGGCCTTAAATTATGTTTGTTTGTTTTTTTTTATTGAATGTGTAAGGTGATTATTATAATTACTCTAAAAAGTGTTTTGAAATTGTACTTTCTGTTGTTTTATTTCCTAATCCGTCTTCAGATCAGTTTTTTTTTGTTTTTTTATATATACAGTTTTTGTTTCTTCCTCTTTTGAATTTAACACCTCTCTGTTTTAGAGACAGAAACAGACTGCCAGCGTGCCACACTGAAAATGGAGGACGGTCCAAGTGAAAGAAAAGTAAGAAACATCTGTTTATTAGCTATTCATTTATTTTATTTACAGTGGTGTGCGCTACAGAAAAACATATTAATTTATTCACCCTTTAAATACTCAGTAGTCAAACAGAATATTTAATTGTCTCATTTTAATTTTCCTACAAACCTTTTTTGTGAAATATTTAAATACCATTTTAGATATACTGTAGATATACACTATATATTTAGATTTGATTTAGTTATACTGTATTTATTTGTAGTTCCACTTTAGCTCAGTGCTTTCATTTTGCAAAATGTCCTGCTGTTAATCCACTACATTTCAAATGGGACTACGTTTAAACATTGTTTTTGGCATTTTTTTACTGACACATAATAAATCAAACATGGGACCTAAAGGGTGACATGGCCCACATTTTAACCATAGGCCAACAGCACAATGTATTTTGTTGTATTTCTATTAAAATGTATTTGACAGATTTAGATTAGTTGTTTTCTAATAATACAGTATATTGCCTAGGCCCAGATTCTGTGATAATATTATAATACTGAGTAAAGGTTTGAGTATTTTTCCACCACTTTAACCATACACATTTTATTTTCTTGCTGACAGACAGCAAGGCTGGAGAACAGTACAGGGAGCTGCTGCAGGTAAGAACCAGTTTTCTTTTCTGGTCAGGGAAGTTTAAATGAACAATGTCAGGATACCTGAGAAGACGGGTGTGTTAAGTAACACACCTGTCTTCCCAGGTATCTTGTTACAGAGCATTTAGTGGCTAGTTTGAATAATTGAAAGCAGTTTAAATATAAAGCCATTACAAGATGCTTCCAACATCACAAATAATAGCAAAATGTGTCGAGAGAAACTAAAAAAATGCCAGAGCAAATGTGGAACACAAACAGAAGGTTTTCTTTTTACGTTTTGTTTGGACAGTTGTGAATGCAGTAATCATACTCTGGTGTGGACCAAAACAACTGAACCGAGTCCTCTTTCGGGAGGCGGTCTCAGATTGTTTCCAAGCGAACCAAAATACAGGCTGCCTGTGCGGGCATTTATTGAGATGGACACAGGTAAACGACAGGTTAACATGAGTGGGAGAGGTCTTTATTAATTTAGTCATTTACTCATTTATTTATTTGACAGGGACAGTGCACAGCTTCTTAGCTGTACCAGAGTTAGCTATAAGATAGTTTACATTTGTAGTCCCTGGGCAGGAAACAGAGAATGGCATCTCTGTTAAGAAAACTAACACTGTAGTATAAAACACAACTACAAAACAGTAACGTTACTGACCTGGACCTCTGCAATATTCCGATGTTTGCTTGACATCTGGGCAGAAAAGAACATACAGAATATGCTAAATAAAGATAGCATAAACAGTAACGTTTATAAAGTAATTTGAGATGAACTGGAGGAGAAGGGATTTGTGCACACAGTAGATCAGTGCAGAGTC
The DNA here is from genome assembly GCF_015220745.1 of Sebastes umbrosus. NCBI lineage: Eukaryota > Metazoa > Chordata > Actinopteri > Perciformes > Sebastidae > Sebastes > Sebastes umbrosus. The sequence goes on from NC_051283.1 coordinate 9,523,444, forward strand.
GAAGTGAAAAAACGTTGACAGCATCATAGTCTGTGATTCCCTGCGTAGAAGTAGCAGCTCTCAACAAAAAAAATAAGTTTGCACCTTTGTACACGCCCCTCAGCAACTTTTTTTGATATTTGGTCCACTTTGATTTATGCACTGTGAAACCGAACCAGACTAAAATGAAAACAAACCAAAAGTATCAATTTCACTCTGATTGGGACTAGCCAAAATGGACTGTGGCTTGTGAAAGCGCCCTTAGTTGACAGAGGGTTTCCACACATCTTCCAGCAGTATGCCGTTGAATCCGGTGCCTCTCAGTGCCATGGACAGCCATGCCATTGCTCAGGATAGCAAACTTCCAAAGAAAGAAAAAAAGGACTGTAGCACACTGATTGACTTTCAGTCTTTAATTGTCCAAAGATTCATTTCTCATCTTTTCTATCCTTCAGTTCGGCAGGTCAGCGGTCTGATCTATTCCCATGGCGCAACAGTGAAAAAGGTAAGATAAGATTATTTATCCCAAGAGAAATTGTTGTGCAGCAGTTGCAGTACAAAGTAAGAAGAGTGCAAATATATAGAATACATCTTTTCCTAACATGTCATAAAACCTTGAAGCAAGTATTTTCCATATTACATCAAATTCCTCTTGTCCGGCATGTGTTTGCAGGTTCAGATTACCTGACACAGGTGTCAGACTATGTATCCATGCATAGACACAAAACTTTAGACTTAGAGAACCCACCTGGTGCCACATTGACAATAGGAGACCTGGACGACACCATTTACAGTGAGGAAGAGGACGAGGTGAATGGGTGGGGGAAATTCTACCTTCCCGAGATAGTAAGCATGCAGGTTGTAGGTGTAGTGGAGGGGACCTCGTGCCCGAGTGACCAGCTCGTTCTGATGACCTGTGAGGACAGAAAGGTGTATGCCTATGATGGAGAGAAGCTGCATTTGGTGGCTTCAAGCATGAGGCAGCTACAACGCAACGGAATAGAGTATCCAGCACCCAAGAGATATTACGAGGGAGAGGCCTTCAAACACAAGGTGAGAAGTTACAGTTAAGCTGCTGGGAACAAACAGGGCTTTGTGATTGTTGACCCTGATGATTGATCACCTGTGGGCACTGACAACTTTTTTTTTTTTATATGGTCTTTTGTGTGTAGACCGAGGAGGACTGGGCAGAAGTGCAGAAGAGGCTGGACCAACAGTTTCATGAACTGGTGATGTCAAAAAAGTCTGAATTACTTGAGAATCTCAAATTGCTCAAACAAAACAAAGGTGGGTATCTTTGTCTTTGCTGCAGGGTAAACGTTAAGGTCTCTTTCAGTTGTCTCTTGTGTGGAATAATTAATCATTCAGTAATTTTTATTTTACAGAGTCACAGGAGATCTGCAAGTCTTTGCACTGTGAGAGGAAGCCGAAAAACCATCACACAGAACATGCAAACTCCACACAGAATGGCCCCAAGCCGGGTTCGAACCCAGAACCTCCTTGCAATGTGGAGATATCGCCAAACAAAACAGCCCCAAAAGAGGGGCACCAAAACAGCCTGGCCACAATACTGCCGCCAGTGTTTCAGAAAGAATGGCCCCAGAAAAGGCAACAGAAGTCAGGTGCAGAAAAGACAAAAAAAAGGGAAGTCAGGTGCAGAAAAGAGAAAACAAGGGAAACGAGTGACCTTTTACATTCCAGTTACCACAAAGCAGTTACGCTGCCACCCCAACTCCAACCGCTCCAGAGGGCGCAGGCGGTCAAGCAGTGGGTCAAGCAGTGGGTATAGCAGTGGGTCAAGCAGTGGGTCAAGCAGTGGGTCAAGCAGTGGGTCACAATAGAATAGAATAGAAAGCTTTATTGTCATTGTACATGGTACAACGAAATTTGGAGGCTTCTCCAGCTCAGTGCAGTTAAAGGACTGTTTGTTAGAATCAGAAATGCTTGTTAACAGCGACACCTGTGGCCGTTAAGTCAACGAAAGTCAGCGTCGGGTTCGGGCTTGCTCGCTCTAAATAGACATGAACGAGCATCGCTCAAAACAGTGAGGCAACACACGTCAGCTAAAACCACAATATCACTCTATATTTCAGCTGCTTGGCAGTAATGTTAGCTGACCAGACGAAGGTCTCTCCATGAATCAATGCTGATCCTAGTGTTGGCTTTTCCTGCTTCATCCTCCCGACTGCAGCTGGAGGGAACGGGGGAGACACCGGCACCCGGTCGGAGACGATAACGTTTCTCTCTGCGGAGCCCCGTCACTTCACAAGACACGGGAAACCTCTGTTGGTCTGGAGGAGCTGCAGCAGTTATTTCTGTACAAACGTCCACTGTACATTCACTAGATATTCTCAGAGCTAAACTAACTCTTCTGCAGTGTGTAGTGTGCACGCATGCACGTGAGGTGGAGCGAGCTGAGTGAAGGCAGGCAGGCATCTGATGGACCTGTAGCGCCTGCCAGAGGGCAACAGGTTAAATAGGTGTTAGGTGTTGTTCCTGCAGTGTGAATGTGTGGGTGCTGGAGGATGATGAGTGTAGTGTGATTGTGGTTGGCCAGTTTACCTCAAAGCGAGCAAAGTAGCTCCTCTGCCAGCAAGGTGTCCGCGTAATCAGTCGTGGTGTTGTTGCCCTTGTAGTTGGTGATGTTTTTTATTCCGTGCCAAGCTCGCCGAGGGTCGGGGCCTGAGAAGTGGTCCTTTTTTTCCCTTGTGTAGGCCACCTTTGCAGCTTTAATGCCTCTCCTCAGGTCTGCTCTGGCTGTGCTGTTCTGCACTCTGTCACCTGACCTGAAGGCGGGGTTGCAGTCTTCAATAAGTGTCCGGACTGGACACCATACACCGATCAGCTATAACATTGATTATCCCGTTACAACGGCACCTGGCAGTGGGTGGGATATATTAAGGCAGCAAGTGAACATTTTGAACCCAAGGCTCATTGATGCACGTGGGGAGCGAAGGCTGGCCCGTGTTGTCCGATCCAATAGAAGAGCTACTGTAGCTCACATTGCTGAAAAAGTTAATGCTGGTTCTGATAGAAAGGTGTCAGAACACACAGTGCATCACAGTGTGTTGTGTATTGGGCTGCGTAGCCGCAGACCGGTCAGGGTGTCCATGGTGTCCTAATGTTATGGCTGATTGGTATATATGTGTATGTATCAATTTTAATGTTGTGTAGGCTGGTGACAGATTAAAGGAAAAACGTGAATGAATCAGTGGACAGATGGTGGCAGAGGGGAGGATGAGGAGGAAGCTGGACACTATCCTGGAGAACCCCTCCCACGCCCTCTATGATGAGCTAGTCAAGATGAGGGGCAAGGCTGACCCCCATATGAGAACTACAGTATGAGGACTTTGAGAACTTTAAACACGCACTATCTGCAACCATCTTGGACTCTAACCATTGGCGCACTTTACACTTACTTAACACTATACATCCTATATACCACTTTATAGACTGCACATATGTACATATTACATTTATTTATTGAGGAACTGTACACACTATGTTCACCCATTCACTCTGTATCTTTTATATCTCTATTATTGTTTTTATCATTTTTATATACCTTTACCTCTCCTGTGTTTCACTCTGTTTGCTGATGTTGCTGATGTTGCTGCTTTGACACCTGAATTTCCCTCCGGGGATTAATAAAGGTTCATCTTATCTTATCTTATCTTATCTTATCTTATCTTATCTTATCTTATATGTGATGAATGCAGATAGTTTCATGCATGGAATAAGGAGTCGGTGAATGGTTTTATGAAAATGATGTGAATCATATGTTAAGGCCTTCACAGTCACTAGACCTCAATCCAACCTATTAACCATGGTAACATTAAAGGTTTTGCTGAAAAATACACCCCATGTTTGTGTTTTATTAATGCTTTCTAACTCATTTTCAAAGCACAACAAACCCACTGTGACACTCTTTTCTATTATTACTATATACAAAATACTATAGGATATTATAAAAGATATTAAAGGGGAACCATCAACAGAAACCTTGTACAGGTTTACTATGTTACATTAGAGCTTATTGGCCAGCTATTATTTTCAGTGTTAGATACATTGTCATTTGTACAGATTACCTAGATTGTTTACTTGTACTTAAGAACCTCCTACTGAACCACTCTAGAGGCCTGTACTACGAAGCAGGATTTGTGGTTATCGAGGTAACTTCAGGGTTAACTCTGGGTTTTCCGTACTACAAAGCTGGTTCGCTTCTTACCGGGGTAGATCTCCATGGTAACTTATGCTGAACGGCTAACCTGCTCCGGAGCAGGTTATGTTCCACATAAGAGATCAACTTGTATGAAAGCACCTCCTACTGACCAATCAGAGCTCAGTGCGGTGATTGTATGGTAATATTACACACATATGAAGAAGTTTAAGTCATAATCCAGGCTGAAAACAACACAGTTTAAACTGACAAATACAGGAAAGTAGTTGGGGTGAGTAGAGGGACAGGGATGGTTGGGAGTTGAGGAGCAGGACAGCCTTGGGGACAAAGGTTGCCCTTCTCTGTGTCCTGCAGCATGGGCAGCGAAGCCGGCATCCTGAGGGGGAGCCACTCAAATGCAGGGAATAGGACGTGTGAGGGGTCCTGTAAGATCCTGCCGGCTGACTTTAACATCTGCTGCTCGCATAGGGTGGAGAGAGCTCTAACAGGAAGTCCAATAATTTTGGAGCAGATTTGACTAATGAAAAATTAAATGAAATTATATATCTAAAATCCTGTATTGTGTAAACCAATGTGCTTGTGTTGTTCTCAACTGAGCTGTTACTGCATGAGCGGGATTTTCCATTTCTGCTTATGTTCAGCAACTTTTTTTGCTTCTGTTGGATGTGGTGCTATTTTAGCAATACAGACATGTCATGTCTTGTCTGAAAAGTACTCTAGCTAATGAAGTGTTGCAATATTTTGCATTCATATTAGTGTCTATGGCCGGAGGCATTATGTTTTGGGGGGTGGCTGTAGCTCAGCGGGTAGAGTTGTCGTCCTTTAACAGTAAGGTTGGCAGTTTGATCCCTGGCAGAAATTATGTTAGTTTACTGTTTAGCTGTAAAATGAGAGAGTTTTGTGATCCGGCCGCCATGTTGAGATCAGTTGAAGAAATACCAAGCACCGCCCACCATCCGGAGCAAACTTTCTCATTTTGCAGCTAAACATTTGAGGAGAGAAATAGTCATTACAGTAACAGAATATTGATTCATATTTGATCAGCGCTGCCTAGTTTGACCGTTTGATCGGAGTTTGCAAGTGATTGACAGCTGCCTCTGTTGAATGAACAGCCAATAGGAATGCTCTCTCTCTGAAATGACCTGTGATTGGCCAAAGTCTCCCGTCACAAGCTAGATTTTTTAAAGCCTGAAAACAGAGAGGAGGAGCAGAAGTCTAGTTTTCTCTCATAACACTTGAATTATAATATGCTGAAATGTTATGGAGTTTTTGCCCAATGATGCCAAAGATATTCTGCTTACTGCAGCTTTAAGACTTTTTAACTTTAAGTTTTCGGGTTGTCCATCTGCCCGGTCCACTCTTGTGAATGTGATATCTCAGGAAGGCCTGGAAGGAATTTCTTCAAATTTGGCACAGATGTCCACTTGGACCCAAAAATGACCTGATTACCTCCGCTAAGGCCAAGGGCCTTGAAGGGTGTTATGTTTTCACCGGTGTTTGTTTGTCTGTCTGTTAGCAGGATTACTCCAAAAGTGTGCGATGGATTTGAATGAAATCTTTGGAGGGGTGGGGTGTGGCACAATGAACAATCCATTAGATTATGGTGGCGATCCGGATCATGATCCGGATTCAGGAATATTTTTAAGGATTCAGATCAGCCTGAGCATTAAGACCACGTGGTATAACACATGCACAGTGTAACTGATGACGCATTGATGATACGTGACCCCGCCTACTTCTTAGAGCAGAGAGATACGTGTGTGGATGTGAGGCGAGACATCGAGGTGCGGGAGCTGCTATCCATCCGCGGTGAGAAAGAAAAAAGCGGTAGATGACAGTATGAGAGACAACGTAGTGTAACGTTATACAGACATAACAAGGCTGCTGAATGAGAGAGGCATCCGCGGTTACGTTACACGGAAACACACCGTGTTAATAATAAACCGCCCACCTCATGGTACCGTCAGCTGTGAGCTGTGATCTGTTTTTAAACTCAGGCACCTTGGCGGAGGTCTGCGCTCTCCGAGTGCCATTCTAGTTCAACCTGATGTCACACCAGAGCGTGTAATAGACCCGCCTGTCCACTACAGGATATCGTGTCAGTGTCACATTTTGCCTCGAAGAGACGTGATTATTACACGCCTGCATTAACGTGCAGTACCAGCAGGGGACAACAAAGCCGATTAGAGATTACAGATTTAGGATCAGGCAACAATAAGGGTAAGTTAGTTAGAGTAAGGGAAAACGTCATGGTTGGGCTTAAAATAAGTGCGTAAACTAAGTGAAACATGTACAGAAACGACATAACATCAGTTCGGAAAACACGCTACAAATGTCATTAACGCAACTTGCAAAAAAAAAAAACGAGCCGCCCACCATAAGTGGTCTTTCTTACTTTTTATACTACGGCACTAGCTTGGAGCTCTGTACGGAATACGGAAAACACTTGACAAGCATCACTTCATAACACTGCACCTTCATGCAAGGCGTGTAATATTCACGCCTCGGCGAGGCAAAATGTGACACTGACATGCTTTCTTCCAGTGGACAGGCAGGTCTATTACACTTTTTACCATGAGATTGAGTTGCCTGATTAGATTTTGGTTGTCAAAGGTCAACGTGACCTCACAAAACACATTTTTGGCCACAACTCTAGAATTCATATGATAAATATGACAATTTCACACAAATGTCTAACAGGATAAAATGGTGAAGTGATGACATTTTGGACAGACATGGATGTAAACTGCAACTTGACTGGTTGGCAGAGGCATACAACCACGAGGAGGTAATTCTAGTTTAATTGTATTTTCTCAAACAATGTATTAGTTCTTGGTGTAAACAGCTTTTAATTTCAGGGGTTTAGTGCTCTTTATGTGTATCCACCAGCACTCCTTATACAGGTACTTTAAAAGACTTCCTGCTGCCAGAACTATGACATTCCAGTAAAACAATAGATGCATTCAATAGATGTAATGTATGTATGTCAAGTTTTATTCATATGTTATTGTAACTGTCATGACAATTTCATCACATCAAGGAGTGTCTGTTTGAATCAGGGGGTAGGGCTTCATTTCCTTCTTTCTGTTTCATCTACTCGACTGACAATGGTGAGTAGCTGCTTTTAAGTGCTTCTCTTTGCCATTATTTTATATCTTTATGATTAATTTCTACATTGCTAATTTAATGTGTTGTCAGTGTAATTGTTGTAATGTGCTGTGTATTATTTCTGATTGCATCAGGCTACTAACGTAAACGGGACATCGACAGAAGATACAAAGAGGTGAGTGAGCTGATTTACTGAAACACAAGTTGTTATTGCTGCATCCTGCTTTTTTATTCAAATATTTAATTTTTTATTATTTTAGAGCAGAAGAGTTTCTGAAAAAGAAACTATCTTTCAGAGGGAATGCTTTCCTGATTATCCATGAAATGGTGAAACTGAATGCAACACACCCTACACTGCTTATGGATGAGGTACGTCTGATGAGGACTGTAATGAACTTTTGAAATATTCTGTTTTTGGACATAATGCCTTGTCACAGTGTATGTTGTACACACAGTGCTTCTCAGTTACACACAAACACGGAGAGCGATATTTAAGGGATAATATACAGCGAGTCGGTCATCGTTGTGAAATAAACCCTGACAGGGGGATCACGGAGGGGTCTTGCATTGCCCTGAAGGGGTTTATTTCTCAACAATGACCGGCTTGATGTACATTATTCTGCTTATTACATAGCTACTTAGTTAAAGGGATAGTACAGGTGTTTTTTGAAGTGGGGTTGTATGAGGTACTTATCCATAGTCAGTGTATTACTTACAGTAGATGATGGTTGGCACGCCCCCAGCTTGGAGAAAAAGACTGGAGCACCGTCATCGGAGCAAAGCAATACAGTGCTGTGGACGGGGACGGGGATGGAAAAAAAACATATTTTAGCCACCTAAAAGAAAGGTTCACCTAAAAAAATGTATATCCGTTTAAATGTACGCTATATTTAGAATATTTTCACCTCTTTATCTTGCCATCAGACAGACCTTCTCCTTTCCGACGGGGAAACTGAACTGAAAGTGAAACTTATTTATGCTTTCTCCAAAGCCAGCAGGCTCAGATGATAATACCGTATAGATACGTTTCACTTTTGGTAAATTTCGCCATCAGAAAATATTCTAAATATAGCTTACACTTAAACGGATATTATTTTTTTTAGGTTAGCCTTTCTTCTAGGTGGCTAAAATGCGTATTTTGGACGTCCCCATCTACAGCACTGTATTGCTTTGCTCCTGTGTTGGTACTCCTCTCTGTTTCTCCAAACTGGGGGCGTGCCGACCGTCATCTACTGTAAGTAATACACCTACTATGGATATGTACCTCATGGTCCTCCAGAGTCCGCAGAGAGAACTGTGACCATAGCAACGGTCTGTAATACATAGCAGTGGCAAAGAGTCTAGAAGCAAAGAAATGCTGGTGCTGTTTTGACAATGGTTGCTAGATGGCGCTGCAGTAGTGCTGCCACCATTTTGGACTGTAAACACCAATGAGTCCATAGCCGTGAATATATAAAGAGACGTCTTTAAATCAGAGGATAATTTTTTTGAGGTAAATCAACTAAGTAAGAAAACTTAAATAGCCGTCTTTTAAATCGTTATGTCCTTAAAGTCGTAAAATCAGCTAATAGCTGAATCCAGAGTTATTTTCCTCGGCATAATAAACGAGCATCAGACCCACGGAACTGCACCTTCCTGCACGCTCATTTGACATATCCGGTTCTGCCAGCTTCCTGCTAGCTGTATGTGGCTGTAATAATGGATATATTGACTGTAATTCATCACTTTTATTATCTTATAATACACCCATGGGCTGTATGCTGTAGCCTGTACCATGGTGGATGAACATCTCTGTTCCCAAACAACCAGCTATCGGCCAGTAGCTAGTAGTGCTAGTAGCATGACATAAACAGAACATAATGTATTTGTAAGTTATTTACTAACACGCAGGACAAAAGCACAGGGCACAACCTCTTATACATCCATGGTCTGTGGTCTGTTGGACGTAGATTCTGGGGGTCCTTGACATGAAAAAGTTTAAGATTGCTCTCAAAATCTGTGTGATGGATTTTTGTAACTTCTATTTATGTCCATTGCTCACTTTATGCTCCTCTGGGAAGCAGTCGGGCAAAAAAGTTTAATAAATAAATAAGTAAGTAAGTAAATTGTTATAATAGTATGCATATTTATAAAATTGTTATTGTTCAACACAGGCCATTTAGGTAGAGACATTACAATTATAATAATAGAATAGAAATAATTTTGTAAGCAGACGTTTAACCGGCATCTGATGGACGCTTTCAGTCCGAAATGGCGGTGTAGCTCAGCTGCTGGGCGCTGACTTTGCAATGGAACGAACAATTGACTTTCACTTCTTAGCAATATACGTTCTTTGGCAGCGGTCTGCTATAAAGAACAGACTGTAGAACGCCGTGATTGACCAATCACAATCAATTATTCAACAAAGACGTGTAATAACTGTCTTGAATGTGTTTTGACTTTACAGATTCTTCACAGCATCTTCTTTTTGGGAAAGTTAGACGATCCAAAATTTATCCCAGAATCTCTTGTGAGTAATGATAAAGAACTCAGCGAAAAGTTGAAGGACTTCTCTCGGCCTTTTGCCCTCTATTCCTCTCAAGTACCCAAGCGGAGTCCATTCTCATGTTTTCTGGACATGGTAAGATTGTCAAATATAATTCAGTTCTTCTTTGTAAAGTTGTATAGAATTGCTACTTCACCTAAACATCCTCAAATATTACAGTTTATGATTATTGTACATCAATGGCGTTGATAATATTGATAATATTTGTGGTTTCTTACAGATTGTCCACCTGTATGGAGAAAATGACGAAGAGGAAATAAGAAAAAGGCTGCAAGACTTCGTCAGTCAACTGAAGCCTGGTGAATCAAAGGTTCTGGTCTCCTCTACCATGTGTGTCTCTCAAAGCAACATCCCAAAAGGTACTAGGTACTACGGAGTCTCCATGTCCACTTCAGGCTGTAATCCCAGGAGAATCATGATTGCTGCGTCCTGTCTTAGCAGCTGGGACAGTAAGGTGGCTGATGCAGTGATGACCTACTATCCAAAGAAGACCAAGAAGACGGATTTTGATGGGACCATCAAACTTCCACAGCATGTCAGGTGCCAGGCATTTAACCTCAGTGACGGAACAGTAAAGCCTCCTTGCAGATCCTGTGGGAATTTGTTTGGTTTGGAAACAAGTGAAAAAAAAGAGTGGGCCTATGGCAACTGTGCCGAAGCTGAAAGTTTGAGCAACTTGCTTAAAAATGATAAAAAGGTTAAAAAGCAAGTACAACCAACATCTGAGAAGTGCACAGATGAGAACAGGGAGACGGTTAAAGCGAGTGTCTTGACAGAACTTAGACGTTTGCTGAGTGATTCGGATTTTAATTGGGATAATAAGGAGAAGTTCTACGACCCAAGAGTTAGATCTTAAAAGGGGTAAACATATTGAGTACAATTCTTGTGGTGATTTATTATAAAGTGACCAGGTTGATCTCTTTTGATATGATTCTTTATCAGTAAAAACTTCACTGTAACCCTCTAGGCACTGAAATTTGTACTTTTTTTTGTGGATGTCGAATTCATGTGATGTATTGATCACAATAAAATAACAGTGATGTAAAATCAGGTTCATATTTTGTTTTGATTGTATCTCCTGCAACCTCATCCAAACAAGTGACTCTTTACTGAGGATAATTAAGTATTCCAAGATAAAAAAAAAAAAAAAAAGCTATCATCTCATCTACAATGCTGTCAAATTGAACTTTTCTATCATGTTCAAGGCCTTTGACACATTCATCAAAAGCATGTTATACATAAAGTTGGAAACAAGTTGCTTTTGAATAACTCATTCACTGACCATGGGACATTATACAGACATAACCCAAAAATCTGTTGGAATATAGTTGAAGATATCTCAAGAACTGAAGTCTAAATAAGTCAAATTGATGTTTTAATTAATCAAATGATTAATGTATATTTACCTTTACACAGTATAAATCTTCTAATGTAAGAAACTTTATTACATTCGTCATATACATACACGTACATACATGAAATTTGACCTCTGCATTTAACCCATCCTAAGCATTTAGGAGCAGTGAGCTGCTGTAAAGTGCCCGGGGAGCAACTTGGTGTCTCACCCTCAAGGATACTTTAACATGGATCAAACCGAGGCTATCAAAGGGGATGCGATGAGTGTGGGGTACCACGGTTTTACACTCTGCGACTCACCTTACCGCAGTTTGACAAGCGTTTCTGAGAACTATGGTGGCCTTCAGGTAACGTAGAAACGTGAAAGGCTCTCTCTAGAGCCAGTGTTTGGTTTGTCCGTCCTGGGCTACTGTAGAAACATGGCAGACTTCGTGAAGAGATCATGTCAAGAAGATAACCCCCAAAGTGCAAAAACTTGCAAAAGACCCCTATATAGATATGAAGGGCTCATTCTAAGCTAACGAAAAGACAATGATTTTGAGTTTTAGGTGATTATACACTTATGTAAATAGAGTGCTACAGGAATGAGTCCTAAAACCCGGATATGAGTTTTGTTCTACGACATAAAATATGTAATTTAATATCCCACTCAGGAATTTTTAAGCCTTGATGCATCTTGAAAAAGGCGGTTGCTAACAAGTGTCTAAATAAGACTACTAAACGTCATCACGCCGACTCGTCCACCTTTACAGCCTCGTTGTGTATACTCACGTTCATGCGACCGTTTGCATTCACACTTCAAAAATCATAAAAGTGGTGTTCCTTTGTGGAGATTATATTCTTGAACAAAATGTGTAAGTATCACAAACGTGTGTTTGCCACAGAGTTTATTTCCTGCAATAATCCAAAACCCAATGGAAAAATCCCATTGTCTTTTTGGAGAGAAAACCAGTGCGATATTAAATTCCTGGTTGGCCTACATAAATATGTCATCGCTGCAGCACTCTATTAGATCACCTGAAATGTTACACACTGTTCCTTTAAGATTTAATACTTTTTCTTTTTCTTTTCTTTTTTTTGGAGCCGTTTCACCCCCACCCATAGTGTATTGGGTTTTTTTTCAGCTGTGAGCTGCTCCTCCATTTCTTTGTGCATTGCATTGTGGGAGAATAGTGTGCATCAACAGCACATACAAAAACACAACACATCACATAACATTGCTTTATTTATGTACATTTTAATATATTATTCTCACTTTTGCTTCAAACCACCTGTTCTCCCCCTTTTGTCTGAACCTTGAACCAGCTCATGACATCAGGCTTGAATTTGTTGTGACAAATATTGCTTTTAGCAATACTGCTGTTCAGTGGCATCATTCGTAGCTCCACACTATCATCCACCGTCATTTCCACAGAATAACAACCAATCTGTACTATAGCCTACAGCTTGTAAATTCAGAGAGCCACACTGGTTGACTCAGTAGTTTAGCATCTAACATTTGTGTCTGCACTTGTTTTAGCATTGGCACACCTTCAATAGTTGGATTCAAACAAAAACTCATTGCACCTCTCCCTACCAACGTACAAACACTCCCTGTATGAAGTAAGCAAACCGGTAGTATGACATTGAGTGTGTTCCAATCCACGTACTTCCAGAAGTACACTTCAATGTAGTGCACGTTGTGCACTCTGTACTCACTTAAAGGGACTATTTGTAACTTTCAGAAATGCTTGTTAACAGCGACACCTGTGGCCTTGAAATCAACGAAAGTCAGCGTCGGGCTCGCGCTTGCTTGCTCTAAATATACCTGAACGAGCGTCGCTCAAAACAGTGAGGCGACACACGTCAGCTAAAACCACAATATCACTCTATATTTCAGCTGCTTGGCAGTAATGTTAGCTGACCAGACGAAGGTCTCTACATGAACATGATTTAGATCTGATCCTAGTGTTGGCTTTTCCTGCCTAAGTGCAGGCTGAAGCAGCGGGGCTCTCCAGCGTGTCTCCCTGCTCTCTCCGCCCGCAGCCGGAGAGAGCAGAGGAGACACCGGCACCCGGTTGGTAACGAGAGGGTAACGTAACTCTCTGAAGAGCTCCGTCACTTCACAAGACACGGGAAAGCTCTGTTGGTCTGGAGGAGCTGCAGCATTTATTTCTGCACAAACGTCCCCTGTGCATTCACTAGATATTCTCAGAGCTAAACTAACTCTTCTGCAGTGTGTAGTGAGCGCGCGTTCACGTCTAGAGGTGGAGGACGCGCGCTCTGTCTGAGTGAAGGAGAGCAAGCAGCGGAGACGAGGCTCCAGCCACATGCGAGCGCGCATATGCGAACAGGCATGTGTGCCGACCAGCTACATTTATATGCTTGAAAAGTTACAAACAGTCCCTTTAAGTACTGCGTAAATTTCAACGGTGTAGGGTCGTCTCAAATCGAATACTCTGCGGCGCACTGACCGGAAATGACGATTGCAACATTTGACCGCGGCTCGTTACCCGCCAAAATATCTTCTGAAAAAAAGTAAAAGCAGAGTGGAAATTACGTTTCCAACGTCGTCGCCTACGCCTACGATGTGTCCTCCTGTTGGCTGAAAATGCACCGGTATGTTTACGTATTGTATTGTTTTATTCTGTTATCTACGTATGTTTGAATAGTGGTCGTGGCTCCACCCCTTCCGCTACGTCACCAAGATGGCGACAATTGAGTGTGGAAGGTGTCGAGCGTTCCACACTCAAGTCTTTTATTCGCATTATTTCTGATAAGTTCACTCCTCATGTGTCATGTTTAGTTTTACTTCCTGTCTCTATGTGTTTTCCCACCTCCTTGATTATTCCTCACATGCCTCTGATTTTGCCTTAGTCTTCTCTGTTTATACACTCCCTAGCTCTAAAACTGAACCTGCTACAGCCTCTGAAAGACAGCATTGCATTGTGGGAGAATAGTGTGCATCAACGGCACATACAAAAATCTACTATATTTGGTCTGCATAGTGTCTGGTTTGAGTAAACTCTATTTGTCACTTTTCAAGTGTGACCACACTAAGAAGCTGCTTAGAGTCAGTATGTAGTTTAGATTTGTGACACGATGGAGGATCACCAGAAGTCTTTAACGCAGGCCTGCATGGTCTCCAGTGTCCTTTAGTGTGCTTTGTTATTTTCCATCATACAACCTTTTTCACTCACCTTTGTACCCCCTACATCACTACCTTTACTGATTTTTTTCACATAGCATTGCTTTATTTATGTACATTTTAATACATTATTCTCACTTTTGCTTCAAACCACATGTTCTCCCCCTTTTGTCTAGGGTGATCAGATCCCAACAAACCAAATGTGGGACAAAGAGTATGTTTGTGTGGGACAATGTGGGACACGTTACCAAGGCTGAGAGGTAGTCTACAATTTTGATATGTCTATTTAACTTAAATGATAAACATTTCTATTCTGCCCTGTATCCTGTAACATTTCTATGCTTTGCCTGAATGCATCCATAGATTGTCACATCTCTTTTTGAGCCGCACGTTTCTTGTCAGACTCACATGAACTGTGTCCCTTAATGTCGTATCCCCCTGTGGCAAATTGAAAAACAACTGGCAAATTTCATAAAAAACTCTGAGAATCGCCTTCCACCAGCTTATAAATACTTAAGTCTTTGTTGTAGCTGCTCTTCCTTTTCTTTGTGGTAGTTTCCATCATATTCCGCCTAGATCTGCATAGCTTGTGACTTTGCGGTGACTCGCAATTTTCTCCGTTGGGCGTAGCGTGGCAAAGACAGTGAAATGTTAACCTGCACTTGACCCACATGTGCGCAGTTTGACAGCAAACAGTCCCGTAGTGACAGCCTTCCCTGCTTTCTCCACAGCCATTGGATAAAAGCCAGATTTTAAAAAAGCATCTGTCCTGCAGTGGTTTGACTCTTGAAAACTAGAGCCAATGAAATTGTGGGACATTGTCTCAATATGTGGGACGTGGGAACAGGGATAAAAATGCTCTGCAGTCCCTCGTAAAGTGGGACACCTTGGTCACCCTACCTTTGTCTGAACCTTGAACCAGCTCATGACATCAGGCTTGAATTTGTTGTGACAAATACTGCTTTTAGCAATACTGCTGTTCAGTGGCATCATTCGTAGCTCCACACTATCATCCACTGTCATTTCCACAGGAGAACAATCAATCTGTACTATAGCATACAGCTTGTAATTCAGAGAGCCACACTGGCTGACTCAGTAGTTAAGCATCTAACATTTGTGTCTGCACTTGTTTTAGCATCGGCACACCTTCAATAGTTGGATTCAAACAAAAAATCATTGCACCTCCCCCCACCCACCGTACAAACACTCTCTGTCAGCAGTAAGCAAACCGGTAGTATGACATTGTGTAAAAAGAAAACTAGATAAAAACATAAGAACATAAGAACCACGGTGACACAGGTATCACATGTCTTTTAACCTACAGTGTAAGGGAGCAGCAAAACCTGAATGCACTGAAAGCTTCATTTCAGCCTCATTGTTGTTGTTTCTCCCAACAGAAGTGGATGTGCACAGCAGGGACAAATGCAGGAGTGCCGTGTTCTTGGATGTCCAGGACATGGTTCACCATGCGCTGCCACTTGGCCTCCATCACACGTGGATCTCCATTAGGAGCGGAAGCTGCTGTCCAGTAGGCTACAGGTGGTTAATAATGGCTGGCCTCCAGATCCTCACACCCCCTCTTCTTTGCTGCATCATGCAAAGCTTTCCATAGACCTGTTTCGGAACAGACACAAAAATGAGACAACCAGCCTAAACAAAACTACCAACATGAAGATACAGTACATGTTTTTCCCAATATGCCAGATGTCAAAGAAATGGTTTGTTCCTTCTGAACACAACTCACCTTGCATTAATTAAAAAATTTAAAGAAGAGACATCACCTGGTTGGTCCATGAAAACAGTAGGGATGGGAAAAAACATCTATTCACCTATGTATTGCAATTTTATCTATTTTTTTTACGATTTTGAAATGAATTTTTTTAATGCCAGAATCAATATATTTGCTTCATTCGAGTCTATGCGGAGGTAGAAGGAAGTTATGTGTATTGTCCCAGCCCTAGAAAGAAGTGCAGGACTGGGCTGTGGAGTTGATGAAAAACTCACTTTTTCAGTGCTTGTGCTCATACATTTGGGTATCTTTAATATAGATGTATATACGTAGATACCACATTGGCCGCTTCAGCCCTTTGCTGCCATACGTCAGTGTTGCCGCCATATTGGGGAGGTCACGACTGGCCTGTAAACACATACAGGTGAACGGGGGAGCTGCCGTTTTTCTGGATAAAAAGCACTATAACGTTTACATTTCTCAACCGAATTCAATAAGTCGTTTTTATATTCAGGAGTAGAAAAATAAAGTTTTGTCGTTAGTTACTTAAAATCCCGATACTAAGCTATAATCGCTGCTAGACACTCAAAAGAGTGTGTATCAACGTTATCTAAGGCTAAGCTTAACATTTCATGAACTGAATTGCTTACGTGATGGAAAATGATTTATTTTGATGATTACTTTTAACATGCACTATCTGCAACCATCTTGGACTCTAACCACTGGCGCACTTTACACTTACTTACACTATACATCCTATATACCACTTTATAGACTGCACATATGTACATATTACATTTATTTATTGCACATACTACATTTATTTATTTATTTATTTATTTATGGACTGTACACACTATGTTCACCCATTCACTCTGTATCTTTTATATCTCTATTATTGTTTTTACAATTTTTGTATACCTTTACCTCTCCTGTGTTTCACTCTGTTTGCTGATGTTGCTGCTTTGACACCTGAATTTCCCTCCGGGGATTAATAAAGGTTCATCTTATCTTATCTTATTACACCATGTGAAAATACATTAAAAATGTTTTAGCTGTGCAAACAAAGTCACCTAGACTTCTGTGTTCCCGGTGCCTTTCTGGACACCCAAGGACACCTTACAAGAATCAATGTAAACATAGACAGATAAAACAAATAAAAACAACAGGACATGACAGAGACATATTTGTACAGACACATAGGATGGGTGATGATGAGTGCTAGAGAGAGTAGGCCAGTTTAAACAGGTGGGTTTTGAGGAGGGATTTGAATGATGTGATATTGTCAGACTGCCGGATGTGTGGGGGGAGTGAGTTCCATAACCTGGGAGCAGAGCAGCTGAATGCCCTGGCTCCCATGGTGCTGAGGCGTGAGGTGGGGGTAGTCAGAAGTCTGGCTGATGATGAGCGGAGGGAACGGGAGGGGGCGTACTCCTGAAGGAGGTCTGTGAGGTAGGTGGGGGCCAGGTTTTGGAGGGCTTCGTAGGTGAGCAGAAGGTTTTTGTAATCGATCCGGGATTTAACAGGGAGCCAGTGCAGTTGGATTAGGATGGGGGTGATGTGGTCGGAGGATTTAGTGCGGGTGATGATCCAGGCGGCAGAGTTCTGAATGATTTGAAGTCTGTTGAGTAGTTTGATGGGAAGTCCAGAGAGGACAGTGATGCAGTAGTCGATCCGGGATGTAACAAATGCATGGACCAGGATTTCAGTGCTGGAGTGAGACAGGGATGGGCGGAGTCTGGAGATGGAAGAAAGCAGTCCGGGTGACGTTTTTATGTGGGGTGCAAAGGAGAGGGTACTGTCCAGGGTGACCCCAAGGCTCTTGACGTGGGTGAAGAACGGTACTGAGAAGCTATCAATGGTGTGTTTACATGTTTACAATCAGGTAGGCAAACTCATTAAAATACACAATAATTAAGATCAGTGTATATGATGGAATAGTATCATTAGATTGTACCACAGGTCACCAAAATTGGGCTTTTATAAAAAAAAAATTCTCCTGGGGGGGCCTCATGCCCCCAGACCCTCCTAGCTGGCTACTGTTTCCCACTGGCTGGCTACTCCATATCCCTGTGGAAAGCCCTGATTGGGGGCTCAACAAAATAAAAGCCAGGGTACAGAGAGAACAAGAAAATGAAAGGATCAGACAGGCAATAACAACATTTTTGGAGAAGCAGCAGGTATGACAGGCGAAGCTGAGCGTCAAAAGGTGAGGAGCTACAGGCAGACTAGCAAATAAAACCAGCTAGCAGGCTCATTTTTAAAGTTGGAGTGAAGATAATGGTATCATATGAAACTGGGTGACCTGGATTCGGGGTGGATGAGGGGCCCAATTTGGAAAATCTGTCCCCCTGCCCATAATTCCTAATGGCTGGCCTGCCTGCAGGTTATGATCTTTAATCAACGTGGCTGCTGTCAGTTAGTTATTTTACTAACAACTTACTGAGGGAAACACTATTCGGCGAGGGAACAGACTTCAACATAACAGCTGGTTCAGTCCTACTTTTAATTGATATAATGGAGAGAGGAAGTAAAGAACAACATTGCCCTCTACTGGTCTGTTAAACTGACTACTATAAAAGAACAAAACCAAATTCTAATTCCTACAATGTGACAGAAGAGCAGAACTTTGAGGTGTGACATGACAATAAAAATCAATCCACCTAGATCTCACCTCGCAGACTAATAATAAAACACCCTACACCATTTGGGATTTTGTTGTAGTGTCTATGTAGACCAGTGGTTCTTAAACTTTTTTCACCAAGTACCACCTCAGAAAATATTTGGCTCTCCAAGTACCCCCATTATTATTACAATTATGACGATGTTAAAATACAGTAGCGTAGGCCTGCCCTATATGGCACTTAAACTCTCACACAACTCTCATGCTACGCAAGAGGCAGCCTCTCACACTAGGCCTGCACTATATGAATTCCTATATATGATGTTCCATCTGCGATGTGCAATAACACTGTTCAATATCGCAATGATGATATGACTTGTGATAAATAAACAAATACTGAAGTGTGCATATTAGCTAAACATATACATATACTGTATTTAAAGTATAACTAGGCTAAATTTTGTTTCTAGAGCAGCAACAGTAATGTTTACAACAGCAAAGCCACCATATAAACTCATTAATATCTGACAATAACCTAACAATCTAACATGTTAATAAAATAAATCATATTCCTGACATGAAAATACTAAGTGAAGTTTATAAAAACTGAAGAACACAGACATCAGTCAGTATCAGTCCTTCCTCCTGTCCTCTGTCCTCTCCTGTCCTCTGTCCTGTCCTCCTGTCGTCTGTCCTATCCTGTCCTCCTGTCCTCTTGTCCTCTGTCCTCCTGTCCTCTTTCCTATCCTGTCCTCTGTCCTATCCTGTCTTCCTGTCCTCTTCTACTCTGTCCTCCTTTCCTGTCCTCTGTCCTATCCTGTCCTCCTGTCCTCTTGTACTCTGTCCTATCCTGTCCTCCTGTTTTCTGTCCTCCTATCCTGTCCTCTGTCCTCCTGTCCTATCCTATCCTCCTGTCTTCCTGTCCTATCCTGTCCTCTTGTCCTCCTGTCCTCTCTCCTCTGTCCTCCTATCCTTTCCTCTGTACTATCCTGTCCTCTGCCCTACCCTGTCCTCTGTCCTCTTGTTCTCCTGTCCTCTGTCCTATCCTGTCCTCTGTCCTCCCTGTTCTCTTTCCTATGCTGTCCTCCTGTCCTCTGTCCTATCCTGTCCTCTGTCCTCCTATCCTGTCCTCTATCCTATCCTGTCCTCTTGTCCTCCTGTCCTCTTGTCCTCTATCCTCTGTCCTCCTATCCTGTCTTCCTGTCCTATCCTGTCCTCCTGCTCTCACAAGTAGGCGGGGTCACGCATCATCAACGCGTCATCAGTTACACTGTGCATGTGTTATACCGAGTGGTCTTAAGGCTCAGGCTGATCGGAATCCTTCAAAATATTTCTGAATCCGGATCATGATCCAGATCGCCACCAAAATCTAATGTATTGTTCATTGCGCCACACCCCACCCCTCAAAAGATTTAATTCAAATCCATCGCAAACTCTTTTGACAGAGGACAAAATTTAGCCTAGTAATCCTGCTAACAGACAGACCATCAAACAAACACCGGTGAAAACATAATGTAATCAGGTCATCCTTGAGTCCAAGTGGACATTTGTGCCAAATTTGAAGAAATTCCTTCCAGGCCTTCCTGAGATATTACATTCACACGAATGGACCGGGCAGATGGACAACCCGAAAACTTAAACTTAAAAAGTCTTAAAGCTGCAGTAGGCAGAATATTTTTGGCATCATTGGGCAAAACTCTATAATAACATTTCAGCATATTGTAATTCAAGTGTTATGAGAGAAAACTAGACTTCTGCTCCTCCTCTCTGTTTTCAGGCTTTAAAAAATCTAACCTGTGACAGGAGACTTTGGCCAATCACAGGTCATTTCAGAGAGAGAGCGTTCCTATTGGCTGTTCATTCAACAGAGGCAGCTGTCAATCACTTGCAAACTCCCATCAAATGGTCAAACTAGGCAGTGCTGATCAAATATGAATCAATATTCTGTTGCTGTAATGACTATTTCTCTCCTCAAATGTTTTCAGAAACATCTTATAGTGTACTGTTTAGCTGTAAAATGAGAAAGTTTGCTCCGGCTGGTGGGCGGTGCTTGGTATTTCTTCAACTGGTCTCAACATGGCGGCCGGATCATAAAACTCTCTCAGTACTTTTTAGACAAGACATGACATGTATTGCGAAGATAGCACCACATCCAACAGCAGCAAAAAAAAGTTGCTCAACATAACTGAAAGCAGAAATGGAAAATCCCGCTCACAGCTAAGTTTAGAACAACACAAGCACATTGGTTTACACAATACAGGGTTTTAGATATATAATTTAATTTCATTTGTCATTAGTGACTTGGGATAATAAATAATAAATAAGTCTTTTGAAATGCATTTACTGAAATTATATTCCATAAAGTGATGCTTTAAACAGCACAATCACAGTTGCATTTAGCTCGATTGCATTGGGGTGGAGGCACAATTCTCAGGAAATGATTACTCAAACCTTTTGCCACATAAAACCACATGTCACTGATGTGTTTTTGTGTTTCGGGAACTGAATCTTGCATGAACAAAAGTCATATGACTACCAAATTATGTTCCACATTTCTTTCAGTATTTAACTGAGTTTGTTGGTCCCAGTTTTGCCTTCATTTGGGGTTGTCTTTATGTATCTTTTCCATTTGAACTCCTTCCAAGTATTCAACCTGGTCACTAAATTCAGTCTAAAACCAACTTCGTCACACAGTGTCTTGTGGTTTGTCAGTGTTCATTTCAGACTCCCTGAACAGAATATGAACTTTTTTACATTTTTATTTTCTACCTGCCATCCTGTAACTCATAAAAATACTTTTGTAAAAAGTAGAGGTGGAAAAAATACTCATATTCATATTCATATGAGTACCAATAACAATAAGAGTAACAATAAGAAAAACTCAGTCGCATCTATTAAAATTTTAAAGTTTTATTTTGTTGTTTTAAAGTTATCAGTTTGTTGTTCATTTCTCAGTGCACTACCAACTGTTTGGGATACGCTTGTATGTAGTGGCGTTGTTGAGTGGTTGGCGATCTCTCCATATAGCAAGAAGGTTCTGGGTTCGAACCCGGCTTGGGGCCATTCTGTGTGGAGTTTGCATGTTCTGTGTGGTGGTTATTCGGCTTCCTCCCACAGTCCAAAGACATGCAGATCCCCTGTGACTCTGTAAAAGGAAAATTACTGAATGATTAATTATTCCACACAAGAGACAACTGAAAGAGACCTTAACGTTTACCCTGCAGCAAAGACAAAGATACCCACCTATGTTTTGTTTGAGCAATTTGAGATTCTCAAGTAATTCAGACTGTTTTGACATCACCAGTTCACGATGCTGTTGGTCCAGACTCTTCCTCACTTCTGCCCAGTCCTCCTCGGTCTACACACAAAAGACAATATTAAAAAAAAATCGTTGTCAGTGCCCACAGGTGATCAATCATCAGGGTCAACAATCACAAAGCCCTGTTTGTTCCCAGCAGCTTAACTGTAACTTCTCACCTTGTGTTTGAAGGCCTCCCCCTCGTAATATCTCTTGAGTGCTGGATACTTTATTCCCTTGTATTGTAGCTGCCTCAGGCTTGAAGACACCAAATGCAGCTTCTCTCCATCGTAGGCATACAGCTTTCTGTCCTCACAGGTCATCAGAACAAGCTGGTCACTCGGGCACGAGGTCCCCTCCACTACACCTACAACCTGCATGCTTACTATCTCGGGAAGGTATAATTTCCCCCACCCATCCACCTCGTCCTCTTCCTCTTCCTCACTGTAAATGGTGTCGTCCAGGTCTCCTATTGTCAATGTGGCACCAGGTGGGTTCTCTAAGTCTAAAGTTTTGTGTCTATGCATGGATACATAGTCTGACACCTGTGTCAGGTATTCTGAACCTGCAAACACATGCCGGACAAGAGGAATTTGATGTAATATGGAAAATATTTGCATCAAGGTTTTATGACATGTTAGGAAAAGATGTATTCTATATATTTGCACTCTTCTTACTTTGTACTGCAACTGCTGCACAACAATTTCTCTTGGGATACATAATCTTATCTTACCTTTTTTGCTGTTGCGCCATGGGAATAGCTCAAACGGCTGACCTGCCGAACTGAAGGATAGAAAAGATGACAAATGTTTCTTTGGACAATTAAAGGCTGCAAGTCAATCAGTGTACTCCAGTCCTTTTTTTCTTTCTTTGGAAGTTTGCTATCCTGAGCAATGGCATGGCTGTCCATGGCACTGAGAGGCACCGGATTCAACGGCATACTGCTGGAAGATGTGTGGAAACCCTCTGTCAACAAAGGGCGCTTTCACAAGCCACAGTTCATTTGGCTAGTCCCAATCAGAGTGAAATTGATACTTTTGGTTTGTTTTCATTTTAGTCTGGTTCAGTTTCACAGTGCACGAATCAAAGTGGACCAAATAACAAAAAAGTTTCTGAGGGGCGTGTACAAAGGAGCAAACTTATCTTTTTTGTCGAGAGCTGCTACTTCTACGCAGGGAATCACAGACTATGATGCTGTCAAAGTTTTTTCACTTTGACTCTGCACTGATGTACTTTGTGCACAAATCCCTTCTCCTCCAGTTCATCTCATATTACTTGATAAACGTTACTGTTTATGCGATCTTTATTTAGCATATTCTGTATGTTCTCTTCGGCCCAGATGTCAAGCAAACGTCGGAATACTGCAGAGGTCCAGGTCAGTAACGTTACTGTTTTGTAATTGTGTTTTATACTACAGTGTTAGTTTTCTTAACAGAGATGCCATTCTCTGTTTCCTGTCCAGGGACTACAAATGTAAACTAGCTTATAGCTAACTCTGGTACAGCTAAGAAGCTGTGCACTGTCCCTGTCAAATAAATACATGATTAAATGAGTAACTGAGTAATGAGTAAATGAGTAAATGAATAAATGAAGAAAGCCCTCTCCCACTCATGTTAACCTGTCGTTTACCTGTGTCCATCTCAATAAATGCCCGCACAGGCAGCCTGTATTTTGGTTCGCTTGGAAACAATCCGAGACCGCCTCCCGAAAGAGGACTCGGTTCGGTCGTTTTGGTCCACACCAGAGTATGATTACTGCATTCACAACTGTCCAAACGAAACCTAAATAAAAACCTTCTGTTTGTCTTCCACATTTGCTCTGGCATTTTTTGAGTTTCTCTCGACACATTTTGCTATTATTTGTGATGTTGGAAGCATCTTGTAATGGCTTTTATATTTAAACTGCTTTCAAGTATTCAAACTAGCCACTAAATGCTCTGTAACAAGATACCTGGGAAGACAGGTGTGTTGCTTAACACACCTGTCTTCTCAGGTATCCTGACATTGTTCATTTAAACTTCCCTGAACAGAAAAGAAAACTGGTTCTTACCTGCAGCAGCTCCCTGTACTGTTCTCCAGCCTTGCTCTCTGTCAGCAAGAAAACAAAATGTGTATGGTTAAAGTGGTGGAAAAATACTCAAACCTTTACTCAATATTATAATATTATCACAGAATCTAGGCCTAGGCAATATACTGTATTATTAGAAAACAACTAATCTAAATCTGTCAAATACATTTTAATAGAAATACAACAAAATACATTGTGCTGTTGGCCTATGGTTAAAATGTGGGCCATGTCACCCTTTAGGTCCCATGTTTGATTTATTATGTGTCAGTAAAAAAATGTCAAAAACAATGTTTAAACGTAGTCCCATTTGAAATGTAGTGGATTAACAGCAGGACATTTTGCAAAATGAAAGCACTGAGCTAAAGTGGAACTACAAATAAATACAGTATAACTAAATCAAATCTAAATATATAGTGTATATCTACAGTATATCTAAAATGGCATTTAAATATTTCACTAAAAAGGTTTGTAGGAAAATTAAAATGAGACAATTAAATATTCTGTTTGACTACTGAGTATTTAAAGGGTGAATAAATTCATATTTTTTTCTGTAGCGCACACCACTGTAAATAAAATAAATTAATAGCTAACCAACAGATGTTTCTTACTTTTCTTTGACTCGGACCGTCCGCCATTTTCAGTGTGGCACGCTGGCAGTCTGTTTCTGTCTCTAAAACAGAGAGGTGTTAAATTCAAAAGTGGAAGAAACAAAAACTGTATATATATAAAAAAATAAAAAAAAACTGATCTGAAGACAGATTAGGAAATAAAACAACAAAAAGTACAATTTCAAAACACTTTTTAGAGTAATTATAATAATCACCTTACACATTCAATAAAAAAAAACAAACAAACATAATTTAAGGCCAAATGATCAAATTTCTAAAAATCTTTAATGATTTGTTTTTTTCCCTGAACGGCATCATTTCATATTAATGAGTTACTAGCTGTAGAAATTGTGTTTAAAATGTAACTTTTAAGTGATTGTTTATGACAATTAGATCCTATATTAAAATTCACTTCCTTGTGAGCTGCTGATTTGCTACGACGATGTTTTCCTCCTTTCCTACAATACACGCACACACTATTGGGTCATATATATAAAATATTAGCCTAAACTTCTGGATATATGCCCTAATTCCTTTTTATGTTTTCACAAATTAAACCAAAGTTGTATAAATGTGAATCTCTTTTAGATTTGAGCGTAAAGAGTCTGTAACAACCAGCAGGAGGACATTTGTCCTTTCATGTCCTCTAAAGACAGACGACAGCTTCTTTGTAATAATCTCAAATGTGAAAACTATAATCACGTTTATTAATGTTTAATCTGAAAACAATGTAAAGACACGCAAAAGGCACAAAACATTTTATGCTTTGTTAGGCTACTAAATTGTTCTAACAGAGATAGACTAGGTCAGACTGAACTAAATCAAAAGTGTGAGAAAAATCCTCATCAAACAAAGTGAAATAATAGTTACCAAGTCTGAGTAGTAGACTGAAGCCTCAGCTGTCTTCGAGGATAATCCCGTCGCTACATGTATAAAGACAACAGAAGGTCTGAATGTTGTCGTGATTATTGTCGATGCGACTTTCGACACTCCCTTCCTTGTTGCGCTGCTGCCTTCGATTGCTCATCAAATGTTGTAAACTACGTCACTCTCGGCAGGTGCCGAACATAAATTCCTTTCAGACGCTTTGTGATCAAATTATGGATGTTATGCTCATATTCTGGGTCTGTTTTGGCTGGACAGTGTGAACCTCATATAGCCTATGTAACACTCTGATCTGAGGAAGGAGGGAAGATAATTCTGGGCAGATAAAGAAATATACCTGATGCCTAATAATGTCTCACTTTATTTCTACAGATCTGGATGGTTTTATCAGCACGTATTTTGCTGGACAGTGTGAATTTCATACATCCACTAGATAGATAGATAGATATATAGATAGATAGATAGATAGATAGATAGATAGATGGATAGATAGTAACTTTATTGATCCCGAGGAAAATTCAAGTTTCCAGCATCACAGTTCCATAGTGCAAAAACATGTTAATAAAAAGGCAGTAAAAAAGTTAGTAGTGCATATTACAAAGTACAAAAAAAATATACCAGATATAAAAATACGAGGAGATGAAGAAAACTGTTAAAACTGAATATAGTGCAGGGTTACAGCTGTGACTATTAAAAAAGTGAACTAACATTCATCTTGGCTGAAATAACGGCATGCAAATCTGGGCAGCTGCAAAAAATGCATTTACCTCATAACACAAAGACACTATTTTATTACAGTATTATTACATGGCTTCCTACTTAAGAAATCAATAATTTGACACAAAAACAGTCCGCCATAGTCCGACATCAGAATTATGCCCATAGCAACGGTCTGTTATCCATAGCAACGGTCTGCTATGAAGAAATAACAGACCATAGAACGCTGTGATTGACCAATCAGAATCGAGTATTCAACAAAGCCCTGTATTCTGATTGGTCAATCACAGCGTTCTACGGTCTGTTATTTCTTTATAGCAGACCGTTGCTATGTATAACAGACCGTTGCTATGGGCCTAATTCTGATGTTGACTTTTTTTGTGTAAAATTGTTGATTTCTTAAAGGGACTATTTAGAAATGCTTGTTAACAGCGACACCTGTGGCCGTTAAGTCAACGAAAGTCAGCGTCAGGCTCGCGCTTTGCTCGCTCTATATAGACATGAACGAGCATCACTCAAAACAGTGAGGCGACACACGTCAGCTAAAACCACAATATCACTATATTTCACCTGCTTTGCAGTAATGTTAGCTGACCAGACGAAGGTCTCTCCATGAACATGATTTAGATCTGATCCTAGTGTTGGCTTTTCTTGCCTCACCCTCCGGGGCTCCGCAGTGAAACACCGGCAACCGGAGCCTCTCCTCCGCTGCTTGCTTGCCTTCACTGACACAGCGCACTCGTTCTCGCTCCACCTCTAGAGGTGAACGCGCACTCACTCCACACTGCAGAAGAGTTAGTTTAGCTCTGAGAATATCTAGTGAATGTACAGTGGACGTTTGTGCAGAAATAAAATCTGCAGCTCCTCCAGACCAACAGAGGTTTTCCGTGTCTTGTGAAGTGACGGGGCTCTGCAGCGAGACACGTGAACCGTGACACCGGCACCCAGTGTCTCCCTGTGGGCGCAGGAGGGAGGCGATAACGTTTCTCTTTGCGGAGCCCTGTCACCTCACAAGACACGGGAAACCTCTGTTGGTCTGGAGGAGCTGCAGCATTTATTTCTGCACAAATGTCCACTGTACAGTCCACTGTACATTCACTAGATATTCTCAGAGGCTAAACTAACTCTTCTGCAGTGTGGAGTGAGCGCGCGTTCACGTCTAGAGGTGGAGCGAGAACGCACGCGCTGTCTGAGTGAAGGCAAGCAGGCAGCAGAGCAGAGACACGGCCACACGCGAGCGCGCATGTGTCCCGGAACCGGTACATTTATACGCTTAAAAAGTTACAAACAGTCCCTTTAACTAAGCCGTGTAATAAGTGGGATCATGTACAGCTAGCGGGTCATTGTTGTGAAATAAACCCCGACGACGGCTCACTGTACATTATCCCTTACGTAGAACATTTTTTAATTTACATCATGATTGTGATCAAAAGAGACAATCGTGAGATATATGATGCCAGATGCTTTTCATCACAATAAGCATGAATAAAGAGTGAAAATGTTCAAAAATGACCTATCTTGCATTGTTGAGAAAACGTAATAAACAAACAAAAATAGACACTTGATCCTTGGCCCAATTGTTTACCAGATTTAATCACAATCTCTTACCAGGTTTCAGAGATATCTCACAAATAAACAAATGTGAATAACCTCTTTGGCATTTAGGTTAAATGAACAGTGTGTAACATGTTGGGGGATCTATTAGCAGAAATAGAACATAATATTGTTTTGTTTTCGTTAGCTTAGAATGAGCCCTTCATATCTACATAGGGAGCGGGTCCTCTTCATGGAGTCCGCCATGTTGCTCAGTAGCCCAGAAAGGACAAACCAAACACTGGCTCTAGAGAGAGCCTCTAGTGTTTTTACGTTACCCGAAGGCCACCGTAGTTCTCTGACACGCTTGTGAAACTGCGGTAACGTGAGCAGCAGAGTGCAAAACCGTGGTACCGCCAGCTGTCTGACTTCTGTTGCCCCTAAAGTAATGTTATTATGGTATGGATGGACCTTAAGCGAGGTGAATGGCGTTACCACGGTTTTGCACTTGTGCAGCTCACAGTCTTGGAAAGGGAGGATTGAGCGGAGGGGTACTCAGTTGGTTGCAATCTGCAACCACACCACGAGATGCCACCAAATCCTACACACTGTAGCTTAATGTGAATTGTAGTATTGATCTGACTTTGTCTTGATTTATAATAATCACAACCTGAAAACCGGGACCACAACATCTGTGTTGGTTTTACACTTATTAAACCCGTTTATAACAATCTCAAACATCAGGTTGAAATTAATATAAACAAAGATAAAGTCAAAATATCCTCCTCTTCTGGCAGGTGCAGTAGAGTCTTTGGTGACTTGGAGTAGCCCTCCCTCAGAGACTTCATGAGGGCCGATGCATATGCTGGGGAGAGGACTTTTTATTTTTAGATCTCATTCAGTGATACTACTGACTCATGCACTGACTTACATAATAAATATTTAGGGACTGACCAAAACTGCTAACTGTATGTTCGCTCCTCCTTTAAAGGGCGAGACTACTAAGTGAAACATGTAAAATTCACAGTTCACAAGATGTTTTCTAGTACTGTGTAGAGTAGTGCAAAGCTGCTACCTTGTGGATAAAAAGGGACATTAACCATTGACAGGATGAAATATTCAATAAATACTTAGTTCCCGGTTGATTAGTTAAACCAAGTTAAAACTAATGCAGTCTAATATAACATAAAAAACCTACAAAAAAATTCTATCTTCATGAAGTTTATGTTTTTGAACTGTTTTAGAAAGGCAATTGTTTTTATTTTTTTATGATTATTATTGGTTTTGAGTCTGCTGGCCCCATTTAGCTAGGCTAGCTGTATGTTAATCCTCTACATTTCAAATGGGAGTACGTTTAAACATTATTTTTGGTTTACTGACACATAGTAGATCACAGATGGGACATTTTAACCATAGGCCAAAAGCACAATGTATTTTGTTGTATTTCTATTAAAATGTATTTGACAGATTTAGATTAGTTGCTTTCTAATAATACAGTATATTGCCTAGGCCCAGATTCTGTGATAATATTATAATATTTAATGAGTAAAGGTTTGAGATTTTTCTACCACTTTAACCATACACATTTTGTTTTCTTGGTTACAGAGAACAAGAATGGAGAACGATCCAGGACCAAGAACCAGTTTTCTTTTCTGTTCAGGGAGAGACAGGTGTGTTAAGTAACACACCCGTCTTCCCAGGTATCCTGTCACAGAGCATTTAGTGGCTAGTTTGAATACTTGAAAGCAGTGTAAATATAAATTTATTACAAGATGCTTCTAACATCACAAATAATAGCAAAATGTGTCGAGGGAAACTCAAAAAATGCCAGAGCAAATGTGGAAGACAAACAGAAGGTTTTTATTTAGGTTTCGTTTGGACAGTTGTGAATGCAGTAATCATACTCTGGTGTGGACCAAAACAACTGAACCGAGTCCTCTTTCGGGAGGCGGTCTCGGATTGTTTCCAAGCGAACCAAAATACAGGCTGCCTGTGCGAGCATTTATTGAGATGGACACAGGTAAACGACAGGTTAACATGAGTGGGAGAGGGCTTTCTTCATTTATTCATTTACTCATTTACTCATTACTCAGTTACTCATTTAATCATGTATTTATTTGACAGGGACAGTGCACAGCTTCTTAGCTGTACCAGAGTTAGCTATAAGCTAGTTTACATTTGTAGTCCCTGGACAGGAAACAGAGAATGGCATCTCTGTTAAGAAAACTAACACTGTAGTATAAAACACAATTACAAAACAGTAACGTTACTGACCTGGACCTCTGCAGTATTCCGACGTTTGCTTGACATCTGGGCTGAAGAGAACATACAGAATATGCTAAATAAAGATCACATAAACAGTAATGTTTATAAAGTAATTTGAGATGAACTGGAGGAGAAGGGATTTGTGCACAAAGTACATCAGTGCAGAGTCAAAGTGAAAAAACCTTGTCAGCATTATAGTCTGTGATTCCCTGCGTAGAAGTAACAAAAAAGATAAGTTTGCTCCTTTGTACACGCCCCTCAGAAACTTTTTTGTTATTTGGTCCGCTTTGCTTTGTGCACTGTGAAACCGAACCAATTCACAATATTATAGTGCTTAACACGCTGTTAGCCGCCGAGCCACCGCGCTGTTAGCCGCCGAGCCACCGCGCTGTTAGCCGCCGAGCTAACGCGCTCTGCTTGTGTAAACAGCAGCGATGGATGAGAGACTGCGGACAGAAAAAATTGAAACGTTGCTTTCCTCCATGTTTAACCGTTTCAGCGTGTTTATGCTTTATCTTTGATCTCAAAATAAATACATCTTTAAAATTTAAATACATGAGACTGAGTTTTTCTTATTGTTGGCACTGCTTTATATGAATATGAGTATTTTTTTCCACCTCTGCTTTTAACAAATGTATTTTTATGAGTTACAGGATGGCAGGTAGAAAATAAAAATGTAAAAAAGTTCATATTCTGTTCAGGGAGGCTGAAATGAACACTGACAAACCACAAGACACTGTGTGACGAAGTTGGTTTTAGACTGAATTTAGTGACCAGGTTGAATACTTGGAAGGAGTTCAAATGGAAAAGATACATAAAGACAACCCCAAATGAAGGCAAAACTGGGACCAACAAACTCAGTTAAATACTGAAAGAAATGTGGAACATAATTTGGTAGTCATATGACTTTTGTTCATGCAAGATTCAGTTCCCGAAACACAAAAATACATCAGTGACATGTGGTTTTATGTGGCAAAAGGTTTGAGTAATCATTTCCTGAGAATTGTGCCTCCACCCCAATGCAATCGAGCTAAATGCAACTGTGATTGTGCTGTTTAAAGCATCACTTTATGGAATATAATTTCAGTAAATGCATTTCAAAAGACTTATTTATTATTTATTATCCCAAGTCACTAATGACTAATGAAATTAAATTATATATCTAAAACCCTGTATTGTGTAAACCAATGTGCTTGTGTTGTTCTAAACTTAGCTGTTACTGCATGAGCGGGATTTTCCATTTCTGCTTTCAGTTATGTTGAGCAACTTTTTTTTGCTGCTGTTGGGTGTGGTGCTATTTTAGCAATACAGACATGTCATGTCTTGTCTGAAAAGTACTCTAGCTAATGAAGTGTTGCAATATTTTGCATTCATATTAGGTTCTATGGCCGGAGGCATTATGTTTTGGGGGGTGGCTGTAGCTCAGTGGGTAGAGTTGTCGTCCTTTAACACCAAGGCTGGCAGTTTGATCCCTGGCAGAAATGATGTTAGTGTACTGTTTAGCTGTAAAATGAGAGAGTTTTGTGATCCGGCCGCCATGTTGAGATCAGTTGAAGAAATACCAAGCACCGCCCACCAGCCGGAGCAAACTTTCTCATTTTACAGCTAAACAGTACACTATAAGATGTTTCTGAAAACATTTGAGGAGAGAAATAGTCATTACAGCAACAGAATATTGATTCATATTTGATCAGCACTGCCTAGTTTGACCATTTGATGGGAGTTTGCAAGTGATTGACAGCTGCCTCTGTTGAATGAACAGCCAATAGGAATGCTCTCTCTCTGAAATGACCTGTGATTGGCCAAAGTCTCCTGTCACAGGTTAGATTTTTTAAAGCCTGAAAACAGAGAGGAGGTGCAGAAGTCTAGTTTTCTCTCATAACACTTGAATTACAATATGCTGAAATGTTATTATAGTTTTGCCCAATGATGCCAAAAATATTCTGCCTACTGCAGCTTTAAGAC
The DNA here is from genome assembly GCF_015220745.1 of Sebastes umbrosus. Taxonomy (NCBI): domain Eukaryota; kingdom Metazoa; phylum Chordata; class Actinopteri; order Perciformes; family Sebastidae; genus Sebastes; species Sebastes umbrosus. The sequence goes on from NC_051283.1 coordinate 9,555,429, forward strand.
TTTTTAAGTTTAAGTTTTCGGGTTGTCCATCTGCCCGGTCCATTCATGTGAATGTGATATCTCAGGAAGGCCTGGAAGGAATTTCTTCAAATTTGGCACAAATGTCCACTTGGACTCAAGGATGACCTGATTACATTATGTTTTCACCGGTGTTTGTTTGTTTGTCTGTCTGTTAGCAGGATTACTCCAAAAGTTTGCGATGGATTTGAATGAAATCTTTGGAGGGTTGGGGTGTGGCGCAGTGAACAATACATTAGATTTTGGTGGCGATCCAGATCATTATCGGGATTCAGGAATATTTTTAAGGATTCAGATCAGCCTGAGCCTTAAGTCCACAGGGTATAACACATGCACAGTGTAACTGATGACGCGTTGATGATGTGTGACCCCGCCTCCTTCTGAGAGCAGAGAGATACGTGTGTGGATGTGTGGCGAGACATCGAGGTGCGGGAGCTGCTATCCATCCGCGGTGAGAAAGAAAAAAGCGGTAGATAACACGATGAGAGACAACATAGTGTAACGTTATACAGACATAACAAGGCTGTTGAATGGGAGAGGCATCCGCCGTTACGTTACACGGAAACACACCATGTTAATAATAAATCGCCCACCTCACAGTAACGCCAGCTGTGAGCTATGATCTGTTTTTAAACTCAGGCACCTTGGCGGAGGTCTGCGCTCTCCGAGTGCCATTCTAGTTCAACCTGATGTCACACCAGAGCGTGTAATAGACCCGCCTGTCCACTACAGGATATCGTGTCAGTGTCACATTTTGCCTCGCAGAGACGTTATTATTACACGCCTGTATTAACGTGCAGTACCAGCAGGGGACAACAAAGCGACAGATTTAGGATCAGGCAACAATAAGGGTAAGTTAGTAAGTTAGTTAAGTAAGTTATTTAGGGTAAGGGAAAAAGTCATGGTTGGGCTTAAAATAAGTGCGTAAACTAAGTGAAACATGTACAGAAACAACATAACACCAGTTCGGAAAACACGCTACAAATGTCATTAACGCAACTTGCAAAACAAAACACCAGTCGCCCACCATAAGTGGTCTTTCTAACTTTTTATACTACATCACTAGCTTGGAGCTTTGTACGGAATACGGAAAACACTTGACAAGCATCACTTCATAACACTGCACCTTCATGCAAGGCGTGTAATATTCACGCCTCGGCGAGGCAAAATGTGACACTAACATGCTTTCTTCCGGTGGACAGGCAGGTCTATTACACTTTTTGCCATGAGATTGGGTTGCCTGATTAGATTTTGGTGGTCAAAGGTCGCTGCGACCTCACAAAACACATTTTTATAGCCCCAAAGTTTGGCCGTCGTGCCACTTTGGAGGTACCAAGTCTCATAGTGATTTTTTTTAAAGGTCTATGTCCCTAGTGTTGGAAAATGCATGATTGCATTGCAGCAATGGTCACTCCTTTTTTCATCTCTCTATCATTAAAATGTTTCCATTTTTTTTCACCACTTTACACATAGATCCAGTATAAAAGAGAGTAACCAACACACAATATCATGAAGTCATATATCATTGTAAAGCTTAGACTATAATCTATCCCTCAGTTACATTGTCATGACACTGAGGTCACTCAGGTTTACCTTTGACCTCTAATGCTGCAATGGGGCAAATTCTGAATGCCACTCCAAATGCCCTTATAACTAACTTCATATATACTGGAAAAACAAAGTTTGGAAACTTGTGTTTGGTCGATTATTTCTCTGTTGTTACAATGCTAATGGTCATTGTATTTTACATCGTTGGAAAGCCTGTTTATTTACCTTTGCAATGATGTCCAACTTGTAAGGATCATGCATTTGTGGGATGAGCATCACAGCTGATTATGTGGGGAGCGCCCAAGAAAAATTTGCCAAAATGCTCTGCCAATGGTAAACAGTGTATTATATTCTCAAGGCTACCAGGAAGCGTGCTGTACGTGTTAGAGTGACCAACACAACCTCGTTGGCTGACCTGCAACGAATCCTGGTTGAGGAATGGAACGCCATCCCACAGCAACGTGTGACCAGGTTGGTGACCAGCATGAGGAGGAGGTGCCAGGCTGTTGTGGCTGCGTATGGATCTTCCACCCGCTACTGAGGCTCCTGACGGTGTATTAAATGAATAAAGTGTAAAATAGCCAATATGTCTTGTTTGTTCCTTGTTACTGATAGAGAGTTCAATCATCCAATCCACCAAACAACTCAAAACAAGAGTCAACACTAACAGAAGAATACACTGTTTACCATTGGCAGAGCATTTTGGCAAATTTTTCTTGGGCGCTACCCATATAATCAGCTGTGCTGCTCATCCCACAAATGCATGATCCTTACAAGCTGGACATCATTGCGAAGGTAAATAAACAGGCTTTCCAATGATGTAAAATACAATGCCAATTAGCATTGTAACAACAGAGAAATAATCGACCAAACATAAGTTTCCGAACTTTGTTTTTCCAGTTTATATATGATATGCCCATGGATAGTTACAGCATAAAGAGCACAAAAACAGCTTTAAAATTATATATTACATGAATAACAACAATAATAACATTTCTTTTCAGAATAAATATAACTTTGTGCAGTTTGTATCTGATGGAATGTTCAGAACTTTGCATTGGTTTCTGTTATTGGGGCAGTTTTAAATGGCTTTCTTAGCAGCAGAAACACAAAATAATACAAAAACTCAAAAAACTGTACTAAGAAATTAATTCTCTATACATTATTTTATGAGAGAGCCTTTCACGTTTCTACGTTACCTGAAGGCCACCGTAATTCTCAGTCACGCTTGTGAAACTGAAAGTGAGTCGCAAAGTGTAAAACCGTGGTACCCCACACTCATCGCATCTCCTTTGATAGCCTCGGTTTGATCCATGTTAAAGTATCCTTGAGGGTGAGACACCAAGTTGCTCCCCAGGCGCTTTACAGCAGCTCACTGCTCCTAAATGCTTAGGATGGGTTAAATGCAGAGGTCAAATTTAATGTATGTACGTGTATGTATATGACGAATGTAATAAAGTTTCTTACATTAGAAGATTTATACTGTGTAAAGGTAAATCTACATTACTCATTTGATTAATTAAAACAACAATTTGACTTATTTAGACCTCAGTTCTTGAGATATCTTCAACTATATTCCAACAGATTTTTGGGTTATGTCTACATAATGTCCCATGGTCAGTGAATGAGTTATTCAAAAGCAACTTGTTTCCAACTTTATGTATAATATGCTTTTGATGAATGTGTCAAAGGCCTTGAACATGACAGAAAAGTTCAATTTGACAGCATTGTAGATGAGATGATAGCTTGTTTTTTTTTTGGTCATGGAATACTTTCTTATCCCCAGTCAAGAATCACTTGTTTGGATGAGGTTGCAGGAGATCCAATCAAAACGAATAAATATGAACCTGATTTTTCATCACTGTAATTTTATTGTGATCAATACATCACATGAATGTGATATCCACAAAAAAGTACAAATTTCAGTGCCTAGAGGGTTACAGTGAAGTTTTTACTGATAAAGAATCATATCAAAAGAGATCAACCTGGTAACTTTATAATTAAAGACCACAAGAATTGTACTCGATATGTTTCCCCCTTTTAAGATCAAACTCTTGGGTCGTAGAACTCATTATCCCATTTAAATTTCAACTCACGCAGCAAACGTTTAAGTTCTGTCAGGACACTCTTTTTAACCGTCTCCCTGTTCTTATCTGTGCACGTCTCAGATGTTGGTCGTACTTGCTCTCTAACCTTTTCAACATATTTAAGCAAGTTGCTCAAACTTTCGGCTTCGGCACAGTTGCCATAGTCTGACTGGTTAGTTTCACTTGTTTCCAAACCAAACAAATTCTCACAGGATCTACAAGGAGGCTTTTCTCTTCCTAGACGGAGGTTAAATGCCTGGCACCTAACATGCTGTTGAAGTTTGATGGTTCCATCAAAATACGGCTTCTTGGTCTTATTTGGATAGTAGGTCATCACTGCATCAGCCACATTACTGTCCCAGCTGCTAAGGCAGGACGCGGCAATCATGATTCTCCCGGGATAAGGGCCTGAAGTGGACATGGAGACTCCGTAGTACTTTACTGATTTTGGGATATTTCTTTGAGAGACACAGATGGTGGAGGAGACCAGAACCTTTGATTCACCAGGCTCCAGTTGACTGATGAAGTCTTGCAGCCTTTTTATTATTTCCTTTTCGTCATCCTTTCGTCCACACAGGTGGACAATCTATAATAAACCACAAATATTATCAACGCCATTGATGCACAATAATCATAAACTGTAATATTTGAGAATGTTTAGGTGAAGTAGCAATTCTATACAACTTTACAAAGAAGAACTGAATTATATTTGATAATCTTACCATGTCTAGCACACATGAGAATGGACTCCGCTTGGGTAGATGAGAGGAATAGAGGGCAAAAGGCCGAGGGAAGCAGTCCCTCAACATTTTAAGCATGTCTACATCATCATCATTCCTCGCCATACGTTCTGGGGAAAATTCTGGATCGTTTAACTTTCCCAGAAAGAAGATGCTGTGAAGAATCTGTAAAGTCAAAACACATTCAAGACTGTTATTACACGGCTTTGTTGAATACTTGATTGTGATTGGTCAATTACGGCATTCTACAGCCTGTTATTTCTTTATAGCAGACCGCTGCCAAAGAACGTATATTGCTAAGAAGTAAAAGTCAATTGTTCGTTCCATTGCAACGTCAGCGCCCAGCAGCAGAGCTACACCACCGCCATTTTGGACTGAAAGCGTCCATCGGACGCCAGTTAAACGTTTTCAATATTGCAATCTATCAGACCCTTTAGTTCAATATTGAAATCTATCGAACCCTTTAGTACACTATTTGTACGTTTTTCACCAGCATATTTAAAAAAGGATGTCCAAGTCGTAAAGAAATCACCCATTTTACATTTAAATCTGTATGTTACATATTCCATTGATATTAGCTCAAATATCAGTTTATACCACTCCACAATTGTTGGTGTTTTTTTTTTTCACTAATATGTTCATTGGGTTTTCATATTTTCACAAACACAATAAGGATAAAGGCAAAAGAGAAAAAAACGGAAAAAAAAAACAAAAAACACTGGTACAGCTCAGGTAAAAAAAATGTATATAGGAGGTCATAGGAAATAGTCCATAGTGCAGGGAAGTCACAGGATATATGAGTTCATGTTCAAGAGACTCCTTGTGAGATAATGGAAGAGAGTTCGGGTCCAATATAATTCAGATAGGGTTGCCAGATATTGTGGAACTGATCTACTTTGGTATGTAGAATATTTGTGAGATATTCCAAAGGGACCATCTCAAATATCACTTTTCGCCAGCCTTGGACAGAGGGTTTCTTATCACTGATCCACTGTAGTAGTATATTTTTTCTAGCAGCAAATGTAAGAATGTTATATAACCTTTTGTTGGCTGCAGTAATTATATTTTTACTTTGGATTCCTAAAATCAAAGACATTGGATTCATTTCTAAATCCTTATCAAATATCTTTTCCATTTGACATACTATTTCAGACCAGTACTTCTGTAATTTATGACACGACCAAAGGCAATGGGTTAAGGTACCTATTTCGGTTTTACATTTGAGACACAGAGGAGAAAGTGTGGGGTCAAAAAAATGCCTGCGATTAGGGGATATATGTATTCTATGTATAATTTTAAATTGGATTGCTTTCGTCCGGGTACAGATAGATATCTTTTTGGCATGACTCCAAATATCGTCCTATGTCTCATCATTAATAGTCACTGACAGTTCCTTCTCCCAAACACTCCTATTCCTCTGTGTGTTTGTAGTATACTTGCCATTCATTACATTATATAGCAAACTCAGAGACACCTTCGTTGGTCGTTTGAACAGCATTTTTCAACAGCAGACATCTCAGGATGATCTATAATGGTTGTACTCTTAGTGATATAATGCCTTATTTGTAAAAAACGAAAGAAATCTTGTTTTGGGAGTTGGTATTCCTTTATCAATTGTTCAAATGACATGAGACTATTATCTGAAAGTAAGTCTCCCAAATTGTAATATTTTTATTGTTCCATTGTCGGAAACCAGAATCCAATATCCCTGGCAAAAATTCAGGGTTGTTAATTATTGGGGTGAGTGTGGAAGTTAATTTGGACCTCCCCTCCAGACGACGGACTGATCGCCATGCCTTTAAAGCATTGATTTGTTATTGGATTTATACAATTATTTCTTATGTCCTTAAAATTCTTAAAAAATAATAAATCCTGTAGTCTTCGCTGGGACAATGATGCTTCAATGTTCAGCCAAGCAGAAGATGCCTCATCTTTCACCCATTCAGATATAAATCTCAAGTGAGCACACAGCTGGTATACTTTGATATTTGGCAGGTTTAAACCACCCATTGAACCTGGCAATTGTAGAACTGATATTTTGAGTCTAGGTCTACGTTTGCTCCATATGAAAGAGCTGAGCCAGCTATTCAAATCTTTAAGAACCCTATCTGAAAACAATATGGGAATCATTTGAATGGGATAAAGTAGCCTAGGTAACACATTCATCTTTATCAGGGCTAAACGTCCTAACCAAGAAACAGGAAGTGAGTTCCAACGCTCTAAATCTTGTCTTATTTTACCACATAAAGGGACAAAGTTGGCTTTATATAACTGATTAAATGATGGGGTAATAAAAATACCTAAATAGGCTAAACCTGCAGGAGACCATTTGAAAGAGAAGGATGGGACAGTATTAGGTATAGTAGTTAGAGTACCCAGGGGCATAGCTTCTGATTTGTTTAAATTAATCTTATACCCAGAGAATTTGCTAAACATGTTAATCACCTTAATGAGGGCTGAAACTGATGTCTCAGGGTCAGTTAGAAAAACTAGGACGTCGTCAGCATACAATGTTATCTTGTGACATATCTCTCTGACCTGCAGACCACATATAGAGGGCTCTCTTCTAATGGCCTCAGCCAGTGGCTCAATGGCCAATGCAAACAGGAGAGGCGATAGAGGGCAGCCCTGTCTAGTTCCTCTATGTGTACTAAAATACTCTGATCTAAGTCCATTAGTCATAACCGCAGCTTGAGGATCATTTTAAATGATTTCAACCCATTTCACAAAATTATTACCAAGACCAAACTTTTCTAATGTGTAAATTGAAAAAGGCCACTCAATTCGGTCAAATGCCTTCTCTGTGTCCAGAGAAAGTACCCGACCATCTATAGATTTTTGTTTAAAGGCCCGAATAGCATTAATGAGACGTCTGACATTGTTAGTTGAGTTTCTGCCTTTTATAAAGCCAGTTTGATCCTCTTTAATTAATATGGGCAGAAGGTCCTCCAAACGAGTAGCTAAAATTTTAGAAAGCAATTTTCTGTCCACATTTAAAAGAGCTATCGGCCTATAGGATGAGCAGGATTCAGGACATTTCCCTTTCTTTAAGATAAGTGATATGTTAGCCTCTTTAAGAGTCTGTGGCAAATCTGCAATAGAAAATGAATGATTGAACATTTCAAGTAACGGTTCCAAAAGTAAGTCTTGGAACTCCTTATAAAATTCAGAACAGAACCCATCAGGCCCTGGCGACTTCCCACTCTGAAGCTTTTTGATGGCATTAACTACTTAATTTCTTGTAATGGGGCTGTTAAGAAAACGTTCCTGTTCTTCTGATAGTGTTGGAAGATTAATCTGAGCAAAAAAGTCTTCCATTAATTGAGGTGCGTCAGTTGTCTGTTCAGAAGAGTACAAATTTATGTAAAAATCTTGGAAGCTGTCATTTATCAGTCTGTTTTCGTATAACCTATTGCCCTCAGCATCCGCAATCACTGCTATAGACTGGGACTCTGCTCGTTTTTTAGCCAGGTATGCAAGATATTTCCCTGGTTTATATCCATATTCATAAAAGCTCTGTTTAATATACTTAATTTTTTTCTCTGCATCTTTAGTAAGAAGACAACTTATAGCTGATCTAAGAGCAGACATTTCTTGCCATATATAAGGTGATGGAGAGCTAATATAAATCTTTTCTTTATTTGACAATTTGTTCTCTAAGGATTTTAGCTCTTTAAGTTTTTAGCGCCTCTTAGTTGTAGAGTATGATATGATCAACCCTCTTGCATAGACTTTGCAAGTTTCCCATAGAATTGAGGGATTATTCGAAGATTGTAAATTGATGGACAAAAATGCCTTAAAGGGACTATTTGTAACTTTTTAAGCGTAAAAATGTAGCGGGTCGTCACACATGCGCGTTCGCATATGCGCGCTCGCGTGTGGCTGGAGCCTCGTCTCCGCTGCATGCTCTCCTTCACTCAGAATGCGTGCGCGTCCTCGCGGTCTCGCTCCACCTCTAGACGTGAACGCGCGCTCACTACACACTGCAGAAGAGTTAGTTTAGCTCTGAGAATATTTAGTGAATGCACAGGGGATGTTTGTGCAGAAATAAATGCTGCAGTTCCTCCAGACCAACAGAGGTTTCCCGTGTCTTGTGAAGTGACGGAGCTACGTTACCTTCTTGTTACCGACCGGGTGCCGGTGTCTCCTCTGCTCTCTCCGGCTGCGGGTGGAGAGAGCAGAGGAGACATGCTGCAGAGCACCGCTGCAGAGCACCGCTGCAGAGCCCCGCTGCTTCAGCCTGCACTTAGGCAGGAAAAGCCAACACTAGGATCAAATCTAAATCATGTTCATGGAGAGACCTTCGTCTGGTCAGCTAACATTACTGCCAAGCAGGTGAAATATAGAGTGATATTGTGGTTTTAGCTGACTTGTGTCGCCTCACTGTTTTGAGTGATGCTCGTTCAGGTATATTTAGAGCGAGCAAGCGCGAGCCTGACGCTGACTTTCGTTGATTTCCCAGCCACAGGTGTCGCTGTTAAGAAGCATTTCTGAAAGTTACAAATAGTCCCTTTAAATTCGGTGGAAAAATAAGATGTAAAAGTATTATCTTTAAGAATAATAGTGTTAAGTCTCCACTGTCGGGCCTGGTTTATTGAGACTTTAAGTTTTATATCCATAACCATACTGGCATGATCAGATATTATTATACTGTTTATATTACAAGATAAAACAGAGTGTAGTTCGGATTTGGGTAGAAAAAAATAATCAATTCTAGTCTGACACCCATGAGGAGCAGAGATGAGTGTATATTCTTTGTCAGAAGGGTGAAGACTCCTCCAAACATCATCAAATCCGAGATCCTCACAGATGGAACGAAGAGCATTTGCTTGGGGAGAGGGGGCCATAATGCGGTGTGGGAATCTATCTATGAGCGGATTTAATATACAATTAAAATCACCACCCACAATTACTATATCTGCTGTCATTTCTGCAAAATCTAAGAACACTTTAGTAACAAAAGCAACTGGATGAGCTGGTGGGAAATAAACATTCATTATTACAATATCTTGACCTTGTAAACTCCCTTTAATTATAACATAATGTAGGGACCTGCCATTTCGGGTGGCAGACACAGTGAACTGTCTCCCAGAATCCTGAAGGTATGCTCTCCTTGACCACAGGACTCAGCTCAGTCCTCATTGGCTACAGTAACATTTCACACCTAGGCGTGAAATTCACACAGAACAAAACCAGAGGAATGTTCTTTGTTCCTCCTCTTTCGACCTCTTTCTTCTCATCTGCTCATCTCTCCTGACGTGTGAGAGGTGAGCTGCCCCACTCTTTCTACTCATCCTCCTCAACAAGCTGACCTGCTGGAGGTGAGTTGCTGTGCTCCAGACCGGAAGCAGCTCTGCTCTCTGATTCTATGTCCTGTTAGGAAACAGACATAGCCACAAGGAACCAAACGGCAGACGACGCGAGTGCTCTGCCCTTTTCACCAGCTAACTTCAAGCTATCAAGCAAAGAAGTTAGCACCAAACTAACAGCAAAGACGACATCTTTGACTTGGAACCACAATTTCAACACATGGAATCACAAAACCGGTTCTTCCATGGATTGGTAACGTACTGGGCCTTAGCATTAGCAATCGCACACGGCTGAGCAAGACTGTCCAACTTTGATTTCTAGAAAGTACTTGTATTGATTTGGTTTAATGTTATTCATTGAGTTTGACTGTGTTGATTTATCTGTATTTGATTTTTGGGTAACTGGCTTCGCCACATCTGATGTGTTTAATTTATGCTTCACATAGACAAGGTCTTGCATGCAACTAACCATCTTTTCTAACCCACTGCATATCTAACACACATTAAGATCACATACAGAAACTGTGAATTAGTTAAACATAAACATACAGCTTCAGATAATCTTAACCCCACATCACCCCCCCCTCCCCCCCCCCCCTCTCTGTCCTTCTTCTCAGAAGAACAAAGAGGTCATGTGGTGACATGCTGATGGCCATCTTTGATTCCGCCATCTTTGATTCAGCCATCTTTGTAGTTTTACAGTGCCCCCCATTTTGTTTGTAGGCCATACAGACATTTGGAGACAAGAACCCATCTTGTTTCCCCCCCTCTCTCTCTCTCTCTCTCTCACACACACACACACACACAGACACACATTATTTATTAATATTAATAATTCTATTATTATTCATTAATTAATTTGCTAATAACCAAAACCTACCAAAGTAGAATCCCTACATAATGGTGCCCCGTATGAGGCATGGTATTCTTGTTGGCAAATGTTCATAATTGTGCAATATTAATTTTCAGCATAATTTTTGGTCAAAAACAAAAATTTCATATTCCACTTCTAAACAAACCAAAAGTGTTTACATTCTACACCACTAGTCTTCCACAGGAGTAGAAGTCCAGTTGTACTTTTAAACAAGTACATTGTGGTTAGAATTGTTTATTTGAGAGATTTTGAGTATTAACACTTTAAGCCTTTATGGTGTTAATTTTAATAATTTGCTTTTGCTGCTAATTCAAGTTAACCTACGCTGTAGAACTTGAAAGAATTTTGGTTCAGCATTTGAATACCACGTATTCAATGCAATCTGGTCTAGTTGTCATATTTTGCTGTTAATCTAAGTGTTCCTTTAATGACACAGCCTGCCACCGGCCCTGTGTAACATAGAGAGCTTGTACCCTGCTGTGTAACTGCCAAGCATTCCAGCCTGAGTTAAGATAAGAGCCACAGTGTGCTAAACAGCCCTGTGATATAAGTTTGCAACCTAGCTGTTACTTCCACGTGTCCAGCTTGAGTCACCTTTAAGAGACATCATCACAACTGTAACTGCCGTGCATCTCAGTTAGTGCATGTTGTGTGTAAGCAAACTTATTTTATAAACCTTTGTTTACTTTACTGGCCTTTTGTTTGATGCCCACTAGAGTCACTAGTTGGTCCCCTCCTCCACAGGGAGCTACCCCCCATAGTGTAGGCCAGTGTATTGTTGTAAGGCTAGTGTACCTCCCAAACTACACTACAAGGTGTCTGCCAACGCAACACCATAGCCAACAACATTGTTTTGTTTTCTACTAGACATCCTGTTTAGTTTCACCCTCCATTCCAGGTTTAACAATGGATAACCCCTGTGTTGAGCTTTTTATTTCTTCCCTAGCACAGAGCCTAAACCCTGGCTGCCCTGAACTCATCAGCAGGTTGAGTTTCAGTGAGTGCAGGAAAGAAATGGAATCGCTCCTCACAGACAGGTTTGATGCGCAGACTGCATCCAAAGATTCATTGTTAAAATGCTTGCTTCTGATTTTCCACAAGCAAACCAGTCTTGCCATTCAGAGTAAAGCAGCCCTGGAAAAAGAGGTAGATAGCCTAAGAACGCAAAGTGCTAGTCTCCTCCATGAAGTTCAGACAGCTGATAAGAAAGCCATGCGTTACTTAGAAGACCTGCATTCAGCAGAGTTAGCTCTTTTTCAATACAAAGAGAAATTGTTAGGGCTTAGACTAGAATGTCTTTCCCCACCTGTTAGTCACTGTGATTCTGGTTACTCAGATTCCCTCTCCTCACTTGATGAGAGCTGTCCAGCCTCTGCCTCTCAGCCAGAGAGGACATTAGCATGTGATGCACCAGTGCATTGTAATGCTAATTTAGTCTTGCCTTCAGCAGAAAGGACCCCCCGCCATGAAGAGCTTGAATTTCGCCACATCTGATGTGTTTAGTTTATGCTTCACATAGACAAGGTCTTGCATGCAACTAACCATCTTTTCTAACCCACTGCATATCTAACACACATAAAGATCACATACAGAAACTGTGAATTAGTTAAACATAAACATACAGCTTCAGATAATCTTAACCCCCACATCACCTGCCCCCCCCCCCCCCCCCCCCCCCCCCCCCCTCCCCTCTCTGTCCTTCTTCTCAGAAGAACAAAGAGGTCATGTGGTGACATGCTGATGGCCATCTTTGATTCCGCCATCTTTGATTCCGCCATCTTTGATTCAGCCATCTTTGTAGTTTTACAGTGCCCGCCATTTTGTTTGTAGGCCATACAGACATTTGGAGACAAGAACCCATCTTGTTTCCCCCCCCCCTCTCTCTCTCTCTCTCTCTCTCTCTCTCACACACACACACACACACACACACATACTGTGTTTGGTTTGTTTAGTTTAGTTATTTAGTTAGATTAATATTGTGTTTTGAACCTTTATTATCTTGTAAATAAATGTTTGTGGAATATACATGCTGGTCTCTTTAATGTTGCACAAGAGTGAATACTGCCAACCTCTGCTATGTCAAGAACTCCGATATCCTTCAACCTTTACTATCTATTTTGGTTATAGTTATTAATTTAATTATTAATCAACGTTCCAAAGTGATAGTTTAGCATATATAATGAGACTATATTAACGTTTTGGTCATTGGTCCCTGATTCCAGGGTGGTGCCCCGTTTATTATTGATGTTTATTGATAATCTTTATTAATATTAATAATTCTATTATTATTTATTAATTAATTTGCTAATAACCAAAACCTACCAAAGTAGAACCCCTACAATAACGACCACTCCGATCTTCAACACAGTTAACCACCTTAAAAGGCAGGGTTCGTCTAATAAGTACAGCAACACCCGTGCTTCTGGTTGTAAAGGATGAAAAGAATACTTGTCCAAACATACCCTGCCTTAACTTTAAATGTTCTTTGTCATCAAGATGGGTTTCTTGCACTAGAGCTATATCTATATTTTCTTTTTTCAGGAAGGTAAGTATTTTCCTACGCTTTATAGGATTATTAATCCCTCGCACATTCCAAGTGCAGACCCGAAGTTTATTTGCCATTAAAATTCCTGATGCAAATAAAGAGCTGGAAATCTCCTAGCACACTCCAAAAAAACAAAAAAAAAGCAGAAACATACAATACCCGAGCTGTACAAAAAACTCAGAACCACAACAGAACACATTCCAATTGAATACAAAAATACAAATACAAATAAAAATAAAAAAAGGGGTAATGTCCCTGCTAAACATGCAGGGAACCTCAGACCTTCTCCCACCCACGGACTGGGAAGTTGATTTACCTCAAAAAAATGATCCCCTGATTTAAAGACGTCTCTTTATACATTCATGGCTATGGACTCATTGGTGTTTACAGTCCAAAATTGAGGCAGCCCTACCACAGCGTCATCTTGTGGCCATTGTCAAAAAAGCACCAGAGTTTCTTTGCTTCTATACTCTTTGCCGCTGATATGTATAACAGACCATTGCTATGGTTGCAGTTCTCTCTGCGGACTCTGGAGGACCATTTTTGTGTCAAATTATTGATAGGGCTAGTTCGGGTGTTTTGAAGTGGGGTTGTATGAGGTACTTATCCATAGTAGGTGTATTACTTACAGTAGATGACGGTCGGCACGCCCCCAGCATCGAGAAACAGACCGGAGCACCGACACCGGAGCAAAGCAAAACGGCAAAAAAAACGTATTTTAGCTACCTAAAAGAAAGGCTCATCTAAAAAAAAATAATAATATTCGTTTAAGTGTACGCTATATTTAGAATATTTTCTGATGGCGAAATTAACTGGAAGTGAAAAGTATCTATACAGTAATATCATCTGAGCATGCTGACTTTGGAGAGAGCATAAATAAGTTTCACTTTCAGTTCAGTTTTCCCGTCGGAAAGGAGAAGGTCTGTCTGACGGCAAGATAAAGTGGTGAAAATATTCTAAATATAGCGTACACTTAAACGGATATACATTTTTTTAGGTGAACCTTTCTTTTCGGTGGCTAAAATATGTTTTTTTGCCATCCCCGTCCCCGTCCACAGCACTGCATTGCTTTGCTCCAGTGTCAGTGCTACGGTCTGTTTCTCCAAGCTGGGGGCGTGCCAACCATCATTTACTGTAAGTAATACACTGATTATGGATAAATACCTCATACAACCCCACTTCAAAACACTATCAACAATCAACAACTATCCCGTTAAGTAAGTAGCCATGTAATAAGCAGAATAATGTACAGCGAGCCATTCATTGTTGCGAAATACACCCCTTCAGGGTAATGCAAGACCCCTCCGTGATCACCCTGTCAGGGTTTATTTCACAACGATGACCGACTCGCTGTACATTATCCCTTAAATATCGCTTTCTGTGTTTGTGTGTTACTGAGAAGCATTGTGTGTACAACATACACTGTGACAGGGTATTATGTCCAAAAACAGACCAAAAAAAAAATCAGACGTACCTCATCCATAAGCAGTGTAGGGTGTTTTGCATTCAGTTTCACCATTTCATGGATAATCAGGAAAGCATTCCCTCTGAAAGATAGTTTCTTTTTCAGAAACTTTTCTTCTCTAAAATAATAAAAAATTAAATGTTTGAATTAAAAAGCAGGATGCAGCAATAACAACTTATGTTTCAGTAAATCAGCTCACTCACCTCTTTGTATCTTCTATCGTTCTCTTCCTGTTTCCTTTAGAAGCCTGATGCAATCAGAAATAATGCGCAGCACATTACAACAATTACACTGACAACACATTAAATTAGCAATGTAGAAATAAATCATAATGATATAAAATAATGGCAAAGAGAAGCACTTAAAAGCAGCTACTCACCATTGTCAGTCGAGTAAATAAAACAGGAACAAGGAAATTAAGCCCTGCCCCCTGATTCAAACAGACACTCCTTGATGTGATGAAATTGTCATGACAGTTACAATAACATATGAATAAAACTTGGCATACATACATTACATCTATTGAATGCATCTATTGTTTTACTGGAATGTCATAGTTCTGGCAGCAGGAAGTCTTTTAAAGTACCTGTATAAGGAGTGCCGGTGGATACACATAAAGAGCACTAAACCCCTGAAATTAAAAGCTGTTTACACCAAGAACTAATACATTGTTTGAGAAAATACAGTACAATTAAACTAGAATTACCTCCTCGTGGTTGTATGCCTCTGCCAACCAGTCAAGTTGCAGTTTACATCCATGTCTGTCCAAAATTTCATCATCTGGAAGTCAATGGGTTTTTAATTAGATTGAATTAACTGAATTAAGGTCTGTAGTTAACACAAGCTGAAGAGATTTTAGCGTTTTGTTCTATGACATAAAATACGTCATTAAATATCCCATTCGTGAATTTTGAAGCCTTTACGTGTCTTTAAAAAGGCAGTTGCTAACAAGTGGCTAAATGAGAATACTAAACGTCATCACGTCTACTCTCGTCTGCCTTTACAACCTCATTGTGTATACTCGCGTTCATGCTAGTTTGTTTATAGTGTAACGTTAGCTTTTTACTTCTGGCGATTACATTCACACTTCAAAAATCATAACAGTCCCGTTCATTTGTGGAGATTATCTTGCTGAACAAAACGTGAAAGTATCACAAACGTGTTTGTCACAGAGCTTATTTTCTGCAATAATCCAAAACCCAATGGAAAAATCCCATTGGCTTTTGTCGAGGGAACCAGTGTGATATTAAATTAGATTGAATACTTTTTTTTTTTTCGATTTTTTGGAGCCGTTTCACCTCCACCCATGTTTTGGGTTTTTTTTTTCAGCTGTGAGCTGTTCCTCCATTTCCTGTGTGCACTGCATTGTGGGAGAATAGTGTGCATCAACAGCACGTACAAAAATCTACTATATGTGGTCTGCATAGTGTCTGGTTTGAGTAAACTCTATTTGTCACTTTTCAAGTGTGAACACACTAAGAAGCTGCTTAGAGTCAGTATGTAGTTTAGATTTGTGACATGATGGAGGATCACCAGAAGTCTTTAACGCAGGCCTGCATGGTCTCCAGTGTCCTTTAGTGTGCTTTGTTATTTTCCAACATACAACATTTTTCACTCACCTTTGTACCCCCTACATCACTACCTTTACTGATTTTTTCACATAACATTGCTTTATTTATGTACATTTGAATACATTATTCTCACTTTTGCTTCAAACCACGTGTTCTTCACCTTTTGTCTAGGGTGACCAGATCCTAACAAACCAAATGTGGGACAAAGAGTATGTTTGTGTGGGACAATGTGGGACACGTTACCAAGGCTGAGAGGTAGTCTACAATTTTGATATGTCTATTTAACTTATATGATAAACATTTCTATTCTGCCCCGTATCCTGTAACATCTCTATGTTTTGCCTGAATGCATCCATAGATTGTCACATCTCTTTCTGAGCCACACGTTTCTTGTGAGACTCACATGAACTGTGTCCCTTCATGTCGTATTCCCCCTGTGTGAAGTTGAAAAATTAATGGCAAATTTAATAAAAAAACTCTGAGAATGGCCTTCCACCAGCTTATAAATACTTATAAGTAGTTTCACAGTCTTTGTTGTAGCTGCTCTTCCTTTTCTTTGTGGTAGTTTCCATCATATTCCGCCTAAATCTGCATAGCTTGTGACTTTGTGGTGACTTGCAATTTTCTTCATTGGGCTTTGCGTAGCAAAGACGGTGAAATGTTAACCTGCACTTGACCCATGTGTGCGCAGTTTGACAGCAAACAGCCCCGTGATGACAGCCTTCCCTGCTTTCTTCACAAAGCCAGATTTTAAAAAAGCATCTGTCCTGCAGTGGTTTGACTCTTGAAAACTAGAGCCAATGAAATTGTGGGACATTGTCTCAATATGTTGGACGTGGGACAAGGGATAAAAATGCTGTGCAGTCCCTCTTATAGTGGGACACCTTTGTCACCCTACTTTTGTCTGAACCTTGAACCGGCTCATGACATCAGGCTTGAATTTGTTGTGACAAATACTGCTTTTAGCAATACTGCTGTTCAGTGGCATCATTCGTAGCTCCACACTATCATCCACCGTCATTTCCACAGGAGAACAATCAATCTGTACTATAGCCTACAGCTTGTAAATTCAGAGAGCCACACTGGTTGACTCTGTAGTTTAGCATCTAACATTTGTTTCTGCATTTGTTTTAGCATTGGCACACCTTCAATAGTTGGATTAAAAAAAGAACTCATTGTACCTTACCCTACCAAAGAACAAACACTCCCTGTCAGAAGTAAGCAAACCGGTAGTATGACATTGTGTAAAAAGAAAACAACAAGATAAAGACATTACACATCTACAGTGTAAGGGAGCAGCAGAACCTGAATGCACTGAAAGATCTCAGAGTCACGGTCTGGTTCTCCACCCAGAGGCCCTCGGACTTTTTCTTGAGACTTAATCTTGCATCTTTTTAGTGGCTTATATTGCTTCTGTTTTGTCTGGAGGATTTTGGTTTCTAGGTTTGGGGTTTTCTGTTACATTCCTTGTCTCATTCTTCATTTAGTGATTCCTGTTTTATTTCTGATAAGTTCACTCCTCGTGTCATGTTTAGTTTTACTTCCTGTCTCTGTGTGTTTTCCTGCCTCCTTGATTATTCCTCACCTGCCTCTGATTTTGCCTTAGTCTTCTCTGTCTATATACTCCCTTGTTTTCCCTGTTCCCCTGCCAGATTGTCTTTGTTCATCCCCCGTGTGTACATCACTTTCCCTTATTCCTCGGCTACGTTCCAAATTGCATACTTTTTCTTTTTACTTGCATGCAGTATGCATACAAGTTGTGTCTTGAACTTTGACCCTCTTGCTCATATGGTGCCTTCAAATGGGGTCGTGTTTACCGTGTTCATGAGAAGAGTCCGTATGAACGCCCACTCTTGTGGTATTCAGGACCTCCTAAGTGGGAAGTTTCTGAAATCTCCAAGTTGTGACGTGTTTGTTGACGTTGTTAAAAATGGCAGAGGCCATGGAAGTTCATTTTTTTGGTGTATAATAAGTTAATACATTGTAATTTTAGTCATATATTTTTTTTTTCTTCAGAATACTATAATATGTCTGACCTCATCTTTCTCCTCTGTCATTATGCCTTTGCATTTCCTGCATTATGTTACCCACTTGCTAGCTCGCTAAATTGTTAGCCTCTGTGGCTTCTAGACGCCGACCGTAACGTTAATATCGCCGTTGCTTAGCAGCGATGTTCTCACGACTTAACCACTTGAACGCCGAGCATATTATGTACACGATTTCCCATGTTGTAAACACGAGCTCAAAATGAGAAAGTTTGCTCCGGCTGGTACTTCATATTTCCTAAACTGATCTCAACATGGCAGCCGGGTCACAAACTTTCTCATTTTACCATTAAACAGTACAAGCTGTTTCTGAAAACACTTGAGGAGAGAAATAGGCATTACAGTAACAGAATATTGATTCATATTTGATCAGCGCTGCCTATGTTTAACCGTTTGATCACAGTTTGCAAGTGATTGACAGCTGCTCAGAGACGGCAGACTCCAGATCTGCTCTGATTGGTTGTTTTCCTCCGGTCTGTGAAATCTTGCAGATGCCGTTAGGAACACCGGAGGACACAGAGGCACATGATTTTTTTCAGATTACCTGTCTCATTTACTACTGTCAGGATATAGTGACCGTTTTACAAAAATAACTTTTTTTAAATCAGATTTGCTCCAATTCTACCCTCTGCAGCTTTAATAGAAAGACTATCAGTGTTCATATGTTGCAGCATATCATATATTATTTTAACATAACTCAAACAAATTAGCAAATGGAATCACGTGTTCATACGGCTGCACTGATATAGCAGATATAAGAATGGAGAAAACATGTATGCTTTCTTCATCTGTATGTGTTCATGTATTCTGCTACTGAAACAGCTCCAATATATATTGACAGGACTGGAGCAAAGTATTTTCTTTAGCACAATGTGACAAAAAAACAACAACAACCACAGACAGCAAAATAATTTGTCATGCACAAGAAATATAATCACATCAAACTGTTCACACTTCTTCTTTTTATTGAACATAAGCTATTATGATTAACACTGAAACATCGTTTTGACAGGTGACTTCATGTTGTCTTTTTCCTCCAGTGGGTTTGTCTCAGTGGCAAAGATTCACCACTAGATGGCAGCACAACCATGTTCAGTTAAAACCTGCTACAAGCTCTAAATCAAAATCATCACTGGGATATCTCTGTGTTATAGATTTATATTAAATCTCTAATATCACAGTCGAGTCCAGAGACTTTAGCAGCTAAATCAATTTTCTACTGCATGACCTGGATTTGATTGGAAGGTGTATAAGTTATGACTATACCGGGGGTCAGCAACCTTTTTGATATGAAGTTCCACTTTTCAATTTTCTTTTTAATCAGAGTGCCATATCAACATTAAGGTTAACATTAAGTTTAATTATGACACCACATCAAAATTGAAATCTCCAACAGATCTGTAATTTTATTTCCATCCATAGCAACATTTTTAAATCAGGACATTGTAATTATCAGGGCTGTCAAAGTTAATGTGATAATAACACGTTAATGCAAATTTGTTTTAACGCCACTAATTTCTTTGACACATTAACACAACTTGTGATATTTAGGTTGTCGCAGGTTCAGTTTTAAAGCTAGAGTGAAGATACTGACATCAAATGAAACTAGAAAACTTAAGGAAGTATGACCAACCGTGTCATACTAGCATGTCGGCAGGGAGGCTAAATATCGCTCCAAACTAACGCCAAATTTTGTTGAGGAAAAACTGGCATGGCCATTTTCAAAGGGGTCCCTTGACCTCTGACCTCAAGATATGTGAATGGAAATGGGTTCTATGGGTACCCACGAGTCTCCCCTTTACAGACATGCCCACTTTATGATAATCACATGCAGTTTTGAGCAAATCATAGTCAAGTCAGCACACTGACACACTGACAGCTGTTGTTGCCTTTTGGGCTGCAGTTTGCCATGTTATGATTTGAACATATTTTTTATGCTAAATGCAGTACCTGTGAGGGTTTCTGGACAATGTGTGTCATTGTTTTGTGTTGTTAATTGATTTACAATAATAGAAATATATACATTCATTTGCATGAAACAGCATATTTGCCCACTCCCATGTTGATAAGACTATTAAATACTTGACAAAACTCCCTTTAAGGTACATTTTGAACAGATAAAAAATATTGCGATTAATCATGGACAATCATGCGATTAATCGCGATTAAATATTTTAATTGATTGACAGCCCTAGTAATTATATAAGAGAGCACTATACAAGAAGACTTCCATTCTTATAAAACACCCATATCAGAGCCGAAAGCATTTACCCTTCTAACATTTCACCAATCTTCAACAATAAACTTCTGCGTAGAACACAACAAGTACTAGCCAATCAGAGGCAGAGTAGCGTGAGTCTTTTTGAAATCCAGGTGGGGGGAAAAATCAATCAAACTACCGAGAATAACAGGCCGCGCAGCAACCAATGGCTGTGAAATGAAAGAGGTAATTTGGCATGCAGATGAGAGGGCACTTCAACATTTTCAAACTCTCTTGCACACTAATTGCTAATGTGCCATTGGTTAAGCCAGTGGTGGCACGCGTGCCTAAGGTTGCCTACCCCTGGAATACACAGGCTGTTTTGTTGTGATTCTCCGACTCCACTTCATCGGTGACGTCTTCTACCACCTTCACCTCTGACAGGCCAGACAGCTTCTTTCACACCAAACAAAGACAGGAAGCGTGCTGTGGTCCACAGAACCATTTCCCATCTTTTAAAGGAAAGACGGGAATCAAAGTGCAACAGGAAGAGCAAATAATTCACAGTCACTTGTCATCAGGTA
The DNA here is from genome assembly GCF_015220745.1 of Sebastes umbrosus. NCBI lineage: Eukaryota > Metazoa > Chordata > Actinopteri > Perciformes > Sebastidae > Sebastes > Sebastes umbrosus. The sequence continues at coordinate 9,576,415 of NC_051283.1, forward strand.
GTAACTTCGGGGATACTTGGAGCTAGGGGAAATACACTTTCTGGCTAAGTCATTTAACTATAAAGCGAGGTCTGTCTGTCTGTCTTTCTGTCTGTCCATTTTTCATATCTCAAGTCGTTCATCCGATCTACTTCACATTTGGCAGGTGTATTGTTGGGGACCCAAGGATGTGCAATGTTGAATGTGGTGCAATTTGACCAGATGGTGGTGCTATAATAATGAACTTTGGGTTTTGACCTGTAACTTATGAACCTTAACTCTCCTTTTCCTGGTTTTTGTGGGTCCAGACAAATCTATCCATATAAGACACGCCCATATGTGTCTATACTGATTTTCCGCTATTTTGATTTTGTCCAATCTGATTTTTTTTGCTATTCCTCTTACAAATTTTGAGCAATTGTCACCAAATTGGGTACAGAACATCTCTGGACCAAGCTGGAAAAGGTTACTTTTTGAGATTGTTGATGTTTCATACAGTTTCGCTAAAGCTGGTCCTCAAAGTGAGCTCAAATGCTGTGGGCAAAGGCTTATATTACAAAAAATGTCATATCTCCTGAACGCTTTGTGCTATTGCGACCACATTTAGTGACATGTGTAGATATGTCTGAGTGACCATGGCAAATTTGGTGCCATATGGCCAATAGGTGGAGCTGTATCAGTATCTTCTAACTATAAAGGAAGGAATCTCTGTCTATCTTTGTATGTATGTATGACTGTCCTTCACATATCTCAAGACCCATTCATCGAATCAACTTCACACTTGGCAGGTACAAGCAGCCAAACCTCGACAACGCTGCAAGCAAAACTTCTGGGGGCCGAGCAATCGGCCCGTTCCAAACAGGTACTGCACTAGTTTACCCAAAACACTGATGAAAAACCATTCAAACAAAATACCATTGCAGGTTTATACGGATTGTTTTGACTAACTTTGGTCAGGGAAGAAACTTAATCAGGAAAAATGCCCAACACTTTATTAAAGCCAATTGTCATTACTAGGGCTGTCAAAGTTAACGCGATAATAACACATGAACTCAACTTGCGATTTTTAGGTTGTCATTCTAGCTTGTCGCGAAGAAGGTTAAATAACGCTCCAAATTTATGCCAAATGTTGGCGAGGAAAAACTGTCATGGACATTTTCAAAGGGGTCCTTTGACCTCTGACCTCAAGATATGTGAATGAAAATGGGTTCTATGGGTACCCACCAGTCTCCCCTTTACAGACATGCCCACTTTATGATAATCACATGCAGTTTGGGGCAAGTCATAGTCAAGTCAGCACACTGACACACTGACAGCTGTTGTTGCCTGTTGGGCTGCAGTTTGCCATGTTATGATTTGAGCATATTTCTTTATGCTAAATGCAGTACCTCTGAGGGTTTCTGGACAATACTTGTCATTGATTTGTGTTGTTAATTGATTTACAATAATAAATATATACATACATTTGCATAAAACAAGCATCCCATGTTGATAAGAGTATTAAATACTTGACAAATCTCACTTTAAGGTACATTTTGAACAGATAAAATATGTGCGATTAATTTGCGATTAATCACGATTAACTATGGACAATCATGCGATTAATCATCATTAAATATTTGAATTGACTGACAACCCTAATCATTACGTAAGCCAGTCTGTACTTGTGTGTTGATTTTTGTGATGCCATTTCTGAAAAACCAAACAAAATGCCATTCTTCAGGAAACGTCTGGTGAGTGATGGGAAATGTGATTTATTTTCAGCTGCTACGTCACAGACGCTTTGTCTGGCTTTTCCTGTGGCCCTCTCTCCAAAAACATGTTTGTTTTCAGATCTATATTTGTGTAGCCAAACTGCTACCGGTGGGGGAAATCCTGTCTGACCTCTCAGCCTGTTCTGATGAAAACACGGGCACTCGGTGACGTCCAGGAGACGGAATGTTAATTTTTCTTTAAACCTTATGTAATTCACAGCTCTTATCGTTGTTTGAACAGGCAATCCTTGGGGCCTATATGCAGAAACATAAGGACCTAGCCTTGAAGTGGACGTCTTGGTGGGACTCTCGGATATTCTATGAGAGCACACACACTCAGCATGCACCCAGATGATGAATGCTGCATCACACTTGCGTGCACACACACGTAAACACACACAGATGGTTGCAGTTAGACTGTAATATTTTCACTGAAGTTGCCCTTGGTGTTTCATGTCTGGAAAATCTGAGTCATGCTTGTTTGACAGATCATCTCTGATCTAATGTAGGCTTTGTGTAATCACCCTATAATGCATTAAAGCATGTTTGTAAGCGAAACAGATGCTCAGATAATTAACACACATCGTCATCACTATACTCATACATGAGGGAGCACTTGCAGTATGATTAACTGTCCATTAGACCTACCCAATCATTCTCTAGCAAACTATCTATTTTTTGGTCATTTATTTACCCGGCACAGCATCTATGGTGGCTATTTTAGCATGTTTATGTCTGTCTTTAGTTGGAGAATGCATTTTTTGTTATTCTTCACACATTGCGTGTATCAGTACAACACACAATAACTGATCTATGGAAGCTTTGGTGTGTGACTGGAAAGGCTCACTTGAAGCAATACACAGAGTAACAAGAGAGCAATGATAATAGCCTACTATTACAAAATTAAATTACCAGGCAGGATGGGGAGAGAACGACAGCCTTGCTCGCGAGTCACATTCATCAACATAATAGCCGGAAAGAGGTCACATGAGAAGAGGTGCATAAACACAAACCCATATTTTGTCATCCGGAAATTAATTCCAATTGAGACAGAGCAGACTAAAATCAACTAGTAATTGTACGACTTACAAAATGGTCAAATTATCGTACATTATGGCACTTTTATTGGTCGTACATCATACAGAGGGCTCTTTCCAGTCCTGCTGAGCTAAGCAATCTGGCAATAGCTTCATAGGCTAGCATCAGAGGGGTATCAATCTTCTCATGTAATGCTTGGCAAGAAAGCCAGCCCAGTCACACAGCAGTTTATGAACTAGTCACAAATTTTAATGTGTTGATTCGTGTACATAGACACGAATTTCACATTGTTGTTGTGATGGTCGGCACAAAAGCGATTCGTATGTAATCCACGTAATTGTGAAGCAGGAAGTATAAAGAGCGGCAAATGTAGCGTAGGAAGGAGGTCGGGGTGGATGGGTGGGTCACGACTTTCGCCCAGGAGACTGGTGTTCGTGTCCCGTGTGAAACCAGAAGTCAAAGTTGATTTATTTGTCACGTAACTTCCGTACTTAAGTTACGGCACTTCCGGAGTTATTTTAACCCAAACCGCAATATTTTCCCAAAGCTAACAAAGTAGTATTTGTCATGTAACTTCCGTACTTAAGTTACAGCATTTCCGGTGTTATTTTGACCAAACCGCCATCTTTAACTAAACCTAACCAAGCAGTTTGTAGCCAAAGCCTAACCAAGTCGATCTATTCCTAAACCTAACTAAGTAGTTTTATTTTGAAAAGACTGGAGCGCAAATTGACACGTGCGTCACGTGTTGCTGGACATTTGTAGGAAAAAGCACGAAAAACACATTGTTAAAAAGTTGTGCTGAGCGTGTCTCTGTACACGAATCAAATAGATTCAATTTCGTGACTATTTACCGAACTGCCGTGAGACTGTGTTGAGAAAGCATATAAGTGCATATCCCAAAATGTTAAATTGTTTCTCATCTTATAAGTGTGACGCGTATTAAACAAACCAAACACTTGATCACCCTGACCGTAAGCACTCTGGTCTTGTTTCTCAGATGTTCTTACAATAACATAACACCTAATTTTAAAATGTTTTGTGTGGACCTGCCGAAGAAGGAAGCCATTGCGTCAGATTCGTCCCCTCAGAAATGTACTGTATGTGGATTGGTGCAGACTCAATAGTCTGCTGCTTTGTGTGCAGTGCACGGTACCTTTTGTTGCTCTAATGCTAAGCTCTTCCTGGTATGTACCAATCCTTCTGACTGACCACCCAATCAACAGTATGTTTGTTTGGGTGTAAACACTGTAGAGGACAACCTAAGGACTGTGTTTTGTATGTGTGACAAAAATAGTAACAAAGGAAGTTATTTGTTGTTGGGACATGCTGAAACAGGCCAGTGCTTGGTACACACATCCAGCGTGTTTAATAATGGCTTTTGTGAATGAATATTTGTGTGTGTGTCTCATGTCGTTGCGTCTGTCTGCAACCACTGATCCAGATCGCCAGGCAGTCCCAGGCCAGGCAGCAGCGCACCAGGGGGGTTTGAGGGATTCCGATGAGGCCGCTGCCTCCGGACCACCACTTCCCATCATGCCGTTCAGTATGGCCACTTCTGTATGGGTGAGTCAGCAAGCCTTTGATGGACATTTTCATGTCGCTGCTCTGTAACAAAGACAGGAAAGTAACAATGCTGGTGAGTGTGTGTGTGTATGGAAGAAGCTCGGCTTGCAACCGCCAGAAGTAAAGAGTTAATGTTAGGCTATAAACAAACTACACCACGGTCGCATGAACGCGAGTATACACAACGAGACTTTAAAGGCGGATGAGTCGGCGTGATGACGTTTGTTAGCAACCGCCTTTTTAAAGACGCATAAAGGCTTCAAAATTCACGAGTTGGGTATTTATTGATGTATTTTATGTCGTAGAACAAAATATTAAAATCTCTTTGGCTTGTGTTAACTACAGAGCTTATTTCCGGCATCTAACTAAAAACCCATAAAGAAAAAAAACATTGACTTCCAGATGAGGGAACCGGAAATGCTAAGATGCTAACTCATTTCCTGGTTTCAGGACTCATTCCCATAGCACTATGAAGAGTGTGTCTTGTGTATTGAACTGTGATCATGTTTTCCTGCACTCATGTATTTGTATGTGTACGACCCAGTGGGCATCTCTGCGGTCTGAAAAGTGAAGCCAATGAGGAAGTGCCTTAAACTTGCATTCTTTCTAACAGCCAGCAGTGGGCGACTCCTCTGGTTGCAAAAATAAGTCTGATTGTATAGAAGTCTATGAGAAAATGAGCCTACTTCTCACTTAATTTATTACCTCAGTAAACATTGTAAACATGAGTTTATGAGGTTTCAATCTCTAGTTTCAAGTCTTCTTCAATACAGCGTGATGTTCATTTAGTAAATTATGGTCCCATTTAGAGTCAAATAGACCATAAAGCAGGGTATGCTTTAGGGCGTGGCAACCTTGTGATTGACAGGTCGCTACCATGGAGTTGTCCGTGTTTTCATCTTACAACTTTTCACAGTGTGTTTTCAGTTCATCAAAGTTAAATATAACATTGTGGTTGCCTAAAAATATCTTATTCAGCGTTCGGTTGTACTTAGCTCCACCCTGTCATGTCACTTCTGGTTGCAAAAGACCAAGATGGCGACGACCAAAAATCAAGATGGTGACGGCCAAAATGCCAAACTCGATGCTTCAAAACGGCAGTCCACAAACCAACGGGTGACGTCACAGTGACTACGTCCACTTCTT